>NW_021680464.1:997048-1065397 GCF_001412515.2 Diachasma alloeum | reverse complement strand
TGGCGTGCTAGGGCCTCTAAACATGACAAATGTCTCGAAAGATGATGTCTGTTTTCAATTGAAAAGCAGAGTTGTGACAACATTGTCTAAGAGGACAATGGGGTCTAGGAGTATGTATAGAACATTGGGGTCTAAGAGTCAACCCTGGTTCAAAACCATCTGTAGAGGCATCAGCACGCCAATTCTCGACCCGCTCTTTCATTTGAGCCCAAAAAAACATTCATATCTTGGTCTTGGATTCTTCCAGGGGGAAAGTCGATTTTCGCCAAAATCGAATTTTTTCGCCGAGTGAAAGTTGATTCCGACTATTCAAGCGATGGGTTATCCAGAACTCTCAAAAGTATTGTGAAAAAATGAAAAAATCTGCCTTTCCGCCTCTGCCGTGACGAAAAATAACGTTCTCACCACGGAAGGTAAAATAAAGGACCCTTAACCACGTGCTTACCATGTGGGTAAGGGTACGTAATTCTGCACTTGGGCACGACGCCTTTATTTTCCCTCCCTTGGTGGAAATATACTATTTTTCAGGGGGAAAGTCGACTTTCGTCAAAATCGAATTTTTTCGCCGAGTGAAAGTCGATTCCGACTTTCTAAGCAACGAGCTATGAAGAACTCTCAAAGATATCGTGAAAAAGTAAAAAATGAAAAAAAAATTTCACCCGGGGCCAAAGTTTTAGATCTTGGATTTTTTCAGGGAGAAAATCGACTCTCGCCAAAATCGAATTTTTTCGCCGAATGAATGTTAATTCTCAATTAGTACGTCGCTAGTTTTTTGAAATTAATAACCAGTTGAGTAATCGTTAAACACTGAAAAATGCATTACATTCATCTGTTAATGAATTGCAAGTGATTTCCCCTTGTCATTTGTGTATAAATAATAGTCTCCTGACAACCTATTGCTCCAATTCGATTTAGTTTGTAATTCCATTTGAAATCATAGTAATCCCGCCATCTCTCAACGTATCATTGCAGTAGAAAATTCGATCGGTAAGACTTTTTCAGAGGACGTCAGCTATATTGAGGCCTGTTTAACCACCACCTCATCAGAATCTGTCCATCCCCCTCCTCCCCTACTTTCACCCCCCGCGAAAGATTGAACTGGGTGAAATGAAAGACAGGACTCCAAGTGCAATTATTAATTATTTAATGTATATATCACCCATTCAAGCTGCACAAGTCTTGTACCTCACGATTATAAAGATTTTTTTATGTTTAAATTGGTTGTTGAAGTCTAGTTGCAACACGAGGCGCATAATATCGAAATTTTTATCTCTGAAAACGTCGTCGGGAAGCTTTTCACGCAGACTCGTGCCTCCCACCTTTCATTTTTTTATTCTTCAAGAGCTTTTATTTTGTGAGTGGTAGATCCAAAAAAATTCGTTAGTGATGGAAAAAAAAATCGGTAGTATTTTCAGAAATTGAGTGGAGTGGGCCGGTCGATTTGGATTCATGCATTTATCTCAGAACCAGTAGATTTTACGAGCAAAGTCAAATGATCTTTTTTGTAGCTGACAACATCTTCTACGAAAAATATTTGTGCATATCTTCTTCTGAGATCAATTGTTATTGAGATAAGTGCATTTGGAAATCCAGTAAAAGACTGATAAAACATGAAAATTCAATTTAAATTCAGGATGAATTTTCCTCAAATATTTTTAAAGCTAGAAAAATTTTTATGAGGAACTTTTTCGTAGAGTGAAGAGAAATCTACAAAAAATCTTCACGAAAATTTCACTGTCTCTCTTAGATTTCGCCATATTTTCGAAAAACTGTTTTAGTTTTATGCTTTCTACCAATGGAATTGACAGAAATGAAATGGAAATGGAATAAAAAGCTAGCAAATTCGCTAGATAATTCTATTGGATTTCTACTGAACTTTCTATTAATTTTTGACCGATTCTATTGAAATATTCAGTGGAAAATATTATATAAAAAAAGTCAGTAGAATTCGATTTTTCTATACAACCTATTCTATTAAGATATTTTCTGTAGAATTTCCTCGGCTCAATTTTTTAAAGTTTTCTTTGTTCGATTTTCTTGACGAAATGAACTGAAAAATTGAATGAAAAAAAACTTGGAAAATTTGAGCCGAGAAAATTCTATCGAAAGTATCTCAGTAGTATAAGTTGTATATAAAAATCGAATTCTATTAACTTTTTCTATAGAATATTTTCTTTTGAAAATTTCAATAGAATCGGCCAAAAACTAATCGAAAGTTCAATAAAAATCGAAGAGAATTGTCTAGCGAATTCGCTAGATTTTTCTATTAATTTTTTTCCTGCGCATATATTACGATACAAGTGGAAAAAAGTAGTTGTTGACGAGAGTGCGCGTGACAGGCCGAGCTGAAGGCGAGGTCTGCAATCACCTCCGTCAGGAAGTACATTTTTTCATACATATCGTTCGATATTTTATGATACTGATGAGAAAAATGAAGTTCTTTGCCCGCGAAGCGTGCAAAAAGGTGCTCTTCTTTCATTCGTATAATAAAAAATGTTCTTCGAAAACCTGTTTCGTTCACTACTTCATGTCCTCCCGTTACTCCACTCAATTCCATTTTTCACTCTCTAACAAGCAAACGCATGAGTTACATTCTCTCAATGTTTCTTTTTCCATAAAATTCTCCATTATACGTAATAACACGAAAGACAAAAATACTGAGTAATCTTTCCAAGTATTCAACAACAAATGGGAATAATTAGAGCTGTACTATTGTGATAATAAAACCTCTGTCCACTGTTTGATAATTTATAAAGCACAGTTCATCAGTGTGATTACAAGCAATTGTTCAACAATTCAACAGCTCATACTTCACTCCCTCATGGGCCTCAATAATTCAAGAATTAACTCTAATAATCTGAAATTAATAAAGCACAAATAACACTGATTTTCACTGAAATATTCATTCCAATTTTCGTCTCGGTTAACTCTTCCTTTGAAGTATAAACACCTGAATATTGCCACTCGATACCCTAGAGTATTTATAAAGGAGACATTGCTAAATCAGGGCATAAGATAAATTTTTAGTAATCCCTTTTTCTCCTTTTTATTCTCGGTTTTAACGTTCCAGATTTTTTTTGTCTAAATGAATATTTCCTTGAGAGAAGAAATTAGTGATTCATAAATGAATTTCTCCAGGCCTGTTAAGTTAATGATTGCTTCGATCAATGAGACCTTTGAGTGGAAAACTTAGCGCGTTTGGTAAATTTTATTAGAATTTTATTGGAATTCTTCAATAGAATTCTTATATTCATTCTTTGCACTGATTCCTATTGAAAATTATGTATTTTCAAGGTGCCGTTTCGATAGATGTGCGATCGAAAGGAGCATTAAATGTTGTTTCATTATAAAAACGATTGAACATAAGTTTTTTAAATGTTTTTTTTTATCCTGCAATGAGAAATAAAAAATCAAAACTTCTCGCATAAAAAATCGCGAGAGAATAGTAATGCATGCAGGAAAAAAAAATGCTGAGTTCTTTTCTATTAAAAATCTATTAAAAATCACAAGGCAAATTTGTACAAAATTTCATATAAATTCCACAGAATTTTTTTTAGAGAAAGCGATCTTTTCCTATCAAATTTCTTCATCCGTGAACTGAAAAAAATGGTAATTGAAAGTAATTCTCAATGCCATGGGTATATCCATTCAGAAATGACATCTTCCCTCAAAAATATTGATTCACCAAAAATAATGTTCTTTCGCTGTCATCACACGAATGCAACTCCTCCCAAATTCACTTCCCAAAACCTCCCTCTTTCTTAATCCTTTAAATACTCATTACGCAATCTATGATGAATAAAATACTGATAATATACTCCATAAATCCGTCTAACACGATTTTAAATATTTTATAATAATTTGTATCTCCATGTTCGTTACTCTTCACTTCGTGGTGCTTTTATTACAACTATAGATATTACTAATTATAATTGCCAAGGCTCCATTACATAATTAGCCACTGTGCTACAAATTACATACGAGGAAAATGTTATCTGGATCACTCAGTATTCATATTGAAGAGTCTATTTAAATTGAAAATTTTCTTATGGAGAATAATGATTTCTTGTATTGCCTCTCAGCCCGACTTTACAACTAAAACACAGAGTCTGCCCACGCAAGCAACATTATCATGCGTACACGGTACACTAGGAGAAAAACAATGTGTTCTCAAACAAAGCCTGTTTGAACCAAAAAATCGTCAGTTGAAAATTACCGAGAGAGAAATTGTTTCACTTGAATATGCCTAAGTTTCAAACATGGATAATCGCACTGCATTCGACAACGAAATATTTGCCCCAAAAGGCGGATCATTTATGCAAAAAAACATAATAGAAAAAACTAGTGAATTTACTATACAATTCTGTTGGATTTCTATTGAACGTTCCATTAGTTTTTGACCGAAAATATGCTATAGAAAAAAATTCAATAGAATTCGATTTTTCTATAGAACTTATTCGCTTGAGATATTTTCTATAGAAATTTCTCGGCTTAAATTTTTCAAGTTTTTTGCTTTTTCATTCTATTCTTCTTTTCTTTTCATCAAGAAAATCAAGCAGAAAAAATTGGAAAATTTGAGCCGACGAAATTTTATAGAAAATATCAATAGAATAAGTTGAATAAAAAAACTAATTTCATAAACTTTTTCAATAGAGTATTTTCTATTGAACATTTTATGAATCATTTATGGATGATTTTATGGAATTTTATGAATATTTTAGAAATCCAATAGAATTGTCTGGCGAATACGCTAGGTTTTTCTATGAAATTATTTCATACACGTTCAGAATAGTTTCACACGAAAAAATTTAATGAAAATATCTAGCGAATTGGCTAGAATAGTACATTAGTGCACTGGAGTAGCAATTCCGTTTTCGACGAATGTGAAGTTTACAGGCCGAGCCGAAGGCGAGGTCTGTTCTCACATTCGTGGAAGACATAATTCATGTCCGACTGATGTATAATGTTTTATATCACTTCGTACGAAAATCGAGATTGAAGCAGGCTGTAAATTCGATCCGTTGCACGGCGTGTTATAAAATTCTATTCGATTTCTATTGAACTTCTATTGAAAATTCTATCAGTTTTCCGCCGATTCAATTGCCGAATAATTTCGCAGCTTTAATACGCATTTTTTTAATAGAAAATGTCCAAGAGAAACCATTATATAAAAAAATCAGTAGAATTTGACCGTTTCATATAACTTTTTCTATTGCGCGATTTTCGGTGGAAATCACTCGTCATAAATTTTCTAAACATGATTAAATAATTTTTAGAAATTTGAAAATAATTTAGACGAGAGAATTTTCGACGATAGTATTCTTCAACTCTGAACTCCGCAGATTGCTGGCTTTCCCCGCCGTCATAGGGAATACCGCTTTGTAGGACAGTGTAAATAAATAAATAAATAAATACATTTTGAAAATATTTTGCACTTTTTTTCGCTTAAAAGGATCAAACAAAAAAACATAAAAATATCAAAACATAAAAAATCAACCAAAAAACTCTGGACATTTTTTAAATGTTCAGCACAAGATATTCCATTCTCGATTATTTTCAACTTGCGATTTATTTCCAAACAAGACTTGTTTGAGAACATGTTTCATTTCCCTTCAATGTAAGATTATCAATGGTTTAGTTTTTTTTCGACGTATGGGGAGCGTCATTGTAATCCCCCTGCTGCTGGCCCTTTTGATTTCTGTCTTTGTAGTCGCCACGGTGATCGCGGGACTCCTGGTCTCGACGCTGACGTCCCTGCCCTCGGAATTTACGGTTGCCACTGTCTCGGTAGTAATTTCCACCGTTGTGGTAGCCCCGTTGAGATCGGTACATCGGGGGGTAGCATGAGGCCTCGTTTTTCATGCTACCAATTCGCAATTCGGGGAGGACTATGCAAGACATGTCACCGTCTGTCCCGTCGTCATCCAAGCGATTTCGACGCTGATAGTGCGCTGAATGGTGGTCATAACTGGAGAATTTAATTTTTTTTTTTTTCATTTTCAGTCATTATAATTTGCAAGAAATGTTAATTGTCATGAAAATAATGAAAACCGTGAAACTTTTGGAAACCTTTTTTTTGTGTAACACATCGTGATTTTATCAATGATTTTCGAATCTGGACGACTTGAAAAGTCAAAATAAAATTATGACAGACAGAGGGTGCGGTCTATTTTAAGAGGAGTAAACGACTTGAAAATGTTTGACGGATTGCTATAATATTTGGATGGTAAATTACCATTTTTAATTTGAAAAATGGAATTGCTACGGATCTATTCGGAAGCTTACTACCAACTGAATTGGTAGAAATGAAATGGAATTGCAAGAAAAGGCTGCACAACTGAAAAAATTGAATAGAAAAACCTAGCAAATTTGCTAGACAATTCTATTGGATAAGTTATACAATAAGTTATATAGAAAAATCGAAATTTATTGACTTTTCATCGCAATGTGTGCAAAGTCGAATTTTACGCGCGCTCGGCGTGCGCAAAATCCCACATTATGCACAAGTGATGAAAAAAAATTCCTTTACATTCAAAGATACTCATGGAAAAGTCATTATGAAACTGCGTTGACTTGGCTCGTTTCACCACTTCGCCCCTCAAAATTTTAATTTACCTGCCACGGCCTCTCGACGACTTCCTCCAGCAGCTGTCCCCGTCCAACGGTGGAAACTTATATGGATGCCGATTAGACTGTCCAGGATCGCCAGAGGCGACTCGACTGTGTTGTCCATTCTCATTACCCCGACCTCGCCCATGACCACTTCTGTTTCCATTTTTCGCTGATGCTGACTTCATCGAGGCTATTTCCCTCTGCTGATCCGCATTCTCACGCCTCAGACGTTTCACGAGGGCCTCAGCATCCACCAGACGACCCGCCAGGTCAGCCTGGACCTCCTGTGTCTCCCCCACCTGAATCCCGACGTCCGAGACTTCATTTTGGTCCTTTCGTTTCTCAGTTTTCTCCAATTTTCTGGGGGCAATCAAACGTTCAGATGGGGCTGATCGTGGGAAGACGTTCGTACTCACATTTTTTGTTCCTCTACGACATCCTGCAGCTGCTGATTTTGCTTTTTCGCCTCGTTGAATGAAACCCTGAGTTCCTCCAGATCTCGTTCAAGTAATTCAATCTGTAGAGGAGTAACATTGACACTAACTGGGCTTCCCTGTATTCAAACACACAGATATCTAACAACGAAGTCACAGATACACTTATTAAATCAGTAATTCAAGGGTGAAAACGATATAAGTGCAGTTTCACGTACGAAAAAATTTATTTGATAAACCTAGCGCATTCACTAGAGAATTTCCAATTACATTGGATTTCTATGAAATTTCTATTGAAAACTGTCCTAGTTTTTCATCGCAGATTTTCTGCGCGTTTCTTTCATTATAAAATGACGAATAAAAACTATCGCAATAGAATGAGTTGTATAGACACAGGAAATTTTATTGGTATATTTTAGATAATAGATTCTATTGTGTATCTTCTAAACTAACGGAATTTCCAGTTGAAGTGCAATGGAAATCAATAGAATATTCTGACGAATGCGTTAGCTCTTTTTCATCAGTGAAGAATATCTCAAAATCTTGGAAAAAAAATTTACAAAAAAACAACTCACACAAGATCCCCTATTTCTCACAAATTTGCATATATCGACCAAGAAATGAGCTGTTCTTAAGGATAATTTATTTAAAAGCCGTTTCGTAGAACATCCACAAAAAAGTTTCTCATGAAAATTCAGCTCTCTTTTAGATTCAGAGATATTCACCAGAAGTACTTTGAAGTACACTGAGGGGAAAAAGTTCTCAAACAAGTCTTATTTAAACCAAAAAAATTGCATGGTGAAAATTACCAAGAGTAAAAAATCTCATGTCGCACATTTGAAAAGTCTCCTGACATGAAAAACTTTCGTCGTAAAAAATGATTTCGGTGATTTCGAACGTCATGGGAGGTGATTTCACGATTTCGAATGATTTCATTAGTGCGAAATCAGGAATTTCAGAGAAATAAATTTAACAAATACTAGAGGTGAGGCAAAACGGATTGTCAAATTATGAAAATCAAAACTGACAATAATAACTGCCAAATAATAACGGATTCATTTTATTCCACTCCGCCAATCTTGAGCTAATGACGATGAAAAGCGGTCAATTTTACCATTTTACTATGGCAGTGAGTACGGCATTTTATTATCATCGTTGGCAGGCGTGTCAGTTTCACAATCACGAATTACTTGCACGGTTCGTACTACGCCAGCTCTCACTAATTCCGGTGATTTTATTGATTTCATGATTTCGAAAATTATTTCGGAGAGCTGAAATCACTTGATTTCAGTGATTTCCCGTGATTTCGGAGTAATTTCGGAATGATTTCATGGCAGAGTGGCACCGTAATTTCGGGAGTGAGTAGCCCCTCGATTTTATGCCAACCATGGAAGGGTAGTGCGTGAACGATCCGCCCCTTGAGCCAAATATTCCGTCGTTGAAAGCAGAGGGATTATTGATTTTTAAAACTTTAGTACGTTCAAATGGACCGATTTCTATCTTGGTCATTTTCGACTTTAAATAAGACTTGCTTGAGAACATTTTTTATTTGAGTTACCTGCTTGAAAAATTCACTTTTCGGGACGGTTTAATTTGCGTAAAATTTCTGTTTTCCACACGGCACGCGTGAAGCTTCGCTTTACCCTGTTAGGAATTCATTTTTTATCACACTGTCCGTGAATAGTGTATTTCGACATAAAGCCTTAATAGCTATGTTCGTCATACGGCAAAAAAAACTTTTCTGACGAATATGATTGCAGCCCTTGCCTTCGGCTCGTGCTGCAAACCTCATATTCGCTTGAAAAGTTTTTTTCATCACGCTGTGACGAAAAGTGAACTTTTCGGCACGCTCTGCGTGCCTAAAAGTTCAATTTTCGCCACATTGTGATGAAAAATATTGGTCGTAACTCGTGAAAAAATGTTTTTTAGCTCGTGGGATTATATCACTCGCCTTCGGCTCGATATAATCAAACACGTTTTGGCACTCGTTACGAAATATACTATTTCGGCCTAATGAGGAAATATACTATTTCGGCGCAAGGCCGAAAAAACCTATTTAAACGAGTGTGAGAGTTGCTATGGCGAAGCCGAGGAATGCAATTACACCAGTCAGAAAAGTTGTTTTTGTCATTCCGGCCGTAAGGAAGCGTACAGCCGTTATTAAAAAAATATCGTTCGTCACAGGGCCTAAAAAAACTTTTCTGACGAATATGAGTTTGCAGCCCGAGTCGAAGGCGAGCTCTACAATCATACGAGCTAGAATATTATATTTCGTAACGAGCTAAAAAACATTTTTTCACGAGTTACGAACAATATTTTTCATCACAATGTGGCGGAAATTGGACTTTTAGGCACGGGGAGCGTGCCGAAAAGTTCACTTTTCGTCACAGCGTGATGAAAAAGTTTTTTTAGGTCGTATGACGAATAATGTTTTTTGTCATAACAGCCGTAGGCAGCGATTTCCGGATGCGTAAAATGGTTCTGACCCCATCATATTGAGATGTGCGTCATCTCAAGAGTCAAAGAACACTTTTCCGACGAGTGTCGAACCCTGCTTTTCATCACAATGTATGGAAAGTGGGATTTTCAGAAGAGCGCGCGTAAAATTTCATTTACGCACAAGTGACGAAATAGTAAATTTTGTTACGAGTGCGGAAAAGAGTTTTTTGGCTCGTGGGAGGTTTATAGCATGAGCCGAAGGCGAGTGATATAATCCAACAAGCTAAAAAACACTTTTCCCACGAGTATCGAACGATATTTTCACGTGTCTAAAACGTCACTTTTCCTCACATTGTGATGAAAAATCCTATTTCCGCACGACTTTGAACTTTCGCATTCTGTCCCCAAAAACAACCACTTTACCCCCACTACCGCCTCGAAAAGCAAACTCTACAGATATCACAAGAACAGCATGTGTTACATGTGCATCTTGAAAAATACAGCTTTCCACCCTTGTAAAACAATATACTATTTTTCACTCAGCGTAGACTCGACTTATCTCGTTCCACCACTGCAATACTGAACTCATTAAAATTCTGCAAATACCTTCGATTTCACGAAACCATTTGAATTGTCCTCCGGTGATGATGGACTACTTGATACACATGCGGTGCCTTTTGTGAATACCAATTGAAACTGTAAATCTACAGTCCCAGGGACAAAACAACAACATAAAATTACTGATTTCACATCCATAGAAAACCCAATCAGCATCAACCCTCCGAGAAAAATTTCAAAAAATATACCTCTATTTCGTTGCCTCAGTATTTCCACTTCCTGATGCAGTGCAATGAGTGTCGCCTGATGCTGCTCCTGCAGAAACTTCATATTCTGCTCTAACAGGGCAGCACGATCAGTGATACCCTGTTGGGATCTAATCTGAGCTGCCCCATCACTCCTCGCCGGCAATGTCACCAATTCAGTACCTGGTTTTTTACCCTATTCCAACAAATCAATTCGTGAGACCACTGTGAATACCTTTGCACCCATTCCCGCTGAAATCAATCCCTCTAAATTTAACTAAACCCCAACCCCCACCCCTTATCATAAAACAAAATCATGAGTCACTGACCTGGGTGAATGGCACCGTGGGCAGTTTAACGAGAACCTTGGAAGTCATGCTGACGAAGTCACTGGTATCCCTGGAACCCCAACCACTCTTTATCATCCACCCCTCACCGATAAATTGCGCAGAATTATAATAACTGTTATACTCAATCGAATTTAATTGCGTCAGCGAGTGAAAGTGGACCAGAGCCGTCCATTAATCACTCACAACGTAGATAGATATGTTCATACACGAACAATCATTGAATGAGGAAAATTTCGATGGAAAAATTATTAAACCGATATGATTGACGATATAAAATGCGCACACGCAATTAAAAATTGCAAATTCATGCTTACGTCGTTTGATGGATGAGACCGGAACTCGTTGAGACTGGCCGACGCTTGAGGGGGGTGAGACGGGGATTTTTCGTACCGGAATCAACGCCCTCACCACCAGTGCTCACCCTCGGCACCGGAGCCTCGACTTCCGGCAGAAGGCGAATTTGTCGCGTAATTTTTGGCGATTTTTCACAGCGAATTTTGAGCCAACACGTCGCGGGAGACGAGCTAAATGCTTAGACGTTGGGGGTTGGTGATGGGGAGCAACGAGGGAAATTCTTCGGCGCTTTTCACGGAATTGAGGGATGCCGGGTGGGAGTATTGATCCACCTGAGGATGGAGGGGCGGTCATTTTGCGATTGTAGTTACGACCGCACCTTTTTGTGTGGATTATGCACCTGTGCGCATAGAGGGTTGGGGGGAGGGGAGGGGAGGGGGTGTAGGGGTTCGATGACCGGTGGGTACGAAAATGTGGGGCGGGGGGTTTTTTCGATGACAGTTTGGCTTTGGAGTTATGAATGAACATTTTGGGTGGGAATCGGCTGTGAGAGGGGAGACGATTTGATTTAGGGGTGAGTCTGTGAGGGAGAGGGGATTTGTTTCATTGGAGGGAGGGCTGCAGAAATGATTCTTACGAGAAATTGCGTACGAAATAATTCTAAGGGCACTCAAAAAATGGTTGAATTGGATAATATGAAGTTTATTTTAATAAATGGGTTTATTGGAATAGTGGGAGTAATGAAGATTTATTCAGGCTCGCAGCGGTTTTTATTTGTCCTTTTTATTCACATGGCATTTATGTACATTTTTTTTATAAAAAAAAGGTTCTGGATTTAAATAAAGACTTTATTAATTGAACATGAAATAATTGTTTAGACAGTAAAGAGGTCGTATTTATTAACGTTTAATAATCGTTTTTTTAATGAGTGCATTATTTATTGTATGCAGCTCAAACATTTTCAGTAAAATACACATTCGAGCTTATTAACTTTCAATAAAAATATTGTTGAAATGGATAGAAAAATCTCTGGTAGACTGTTTTACTCGTCGCCTGGCGGTTTTTATTTGCGTTTTTCATTCACATGCCATGTATATACATTTTTTTAAATAAAAAAAAAGGTTCTGGATTTAAATAAAGACTTTATTAATTGAACATGAAATAATTGTTTAGACAGTAAAGAGGTCGTATTTATTAACGTTTAATAATCGTTTTTTTAATGAGTGCATTATTTATTGTATGCAGCTCAAACATTTTCAGTAAAATACACATTCGAGCTTATTAACTTTCAATAAAAATATTGTTGAAATGGATAGAAAAATCTCTGGTAGACTGTTTTACTCGTCGCCTGGCGGTTTTTATTTGCGTTTTTCATTCACATGCCATTTATATACATTTTTTTAAATAAAAAAAAGGTTCTGGATTTAAATAAAGACTTTATTAGTTGAAAATGAAATAATTGTTTAGACAGTAAAGAGGTCGAATTTATTAACGTTTAATAATCGTTTTTTTTAAATAAATGCATTATTTATTGTATGCAGCCCAAACATTTTCAGTAAAATACACATTCGAGCTTATTAACTTTCAATAAAAATATTGTTGAAATGGATAGAAAAATCTCTGATAGATTGTTTCACTCGCCGCCTCTGGCTTATTCATTCACATCGAATAAATTTGTTTTTTTTTTTCATATGAACTAGTGATTCCTGATCCAACTAAAGACGTTACTGATTAAAAAAGAAATTATTGTTTGAATAGTAAAGAGAACGAATTTATTAACATCCGATCATCCTTTATTTGAAATGGATGGATTGTTTATTTGCGAACAAAAAATGCGAACCGTGAGTGAATAATTTTTTTCCATTGAATAAATTTATCCATTTGTTAATGAATTTCCGGGTGAATTGCGGAATGAAATAGCAGAGTTTAGATTTTTGAAACGTTCATGCGAGTGAAAACTTCGTTATCGATCGATCCACTCGCCGAATGTTTACCTCCCACCCGCTCCGATTTTTCGGAGCCCCAAACAAACTAAACCCACCCGCGTTCGTCGGTATTTGTAAAAATCCAGCTCCCAACTACAGCCGGTGTTTACTTTTTCTACAAATATACATTATACGTTTTTATAAATAACTGTACAATGGCATGTGATGGACGCGAGGGATTTCCATGATACGTAAAGAGTGAAACAATCGTTCGAAAAAAAAATTCTAACCAATAACCCGGACATGTCATCTTTCGTGAAACCCATGAAATTCGACTACCTGACGAACAAGGGGGTGGAAAAATTAATTTTCTCTGACGATGAGGACAATGACTTTGATTTCAAGGTAAGTAGAGTGGGATACAGCGAATAAACTGCAGGGCTTTGATGGTGAATATGCAGAATGACATGGGTCAGTTTCGCTCAGACTTTAGGTTTTGATGAATATCTGGAAATCAAAGGACGATGAGACATTCTCTTAAGGGGTAACAGACTGGCGCTAATTTTCCAAATTTGTGAACAATTTCCTATCGAAAGTTATTGATATTTTTACAAATCGAAGCACGTTAATTTCCAAGAGACGATTTTGAAGATCAATATGCTTTGGGTTTGAAAAATATTGATACCTTTGATCACAATTTGGTTGTAAATTTTCAGGAAACGTTGCCCTTCTATTACCCCTTAAGGACCTTTTCTTTGATTGGAGACAACTGCATAATATTATTAATAAGTCAGGAAGTTCCTGTAAGATTTTACTTCTTCGGGGAAAATTACGTGACAATTTCGTACTTTGTTCGGTGATGAACCTGAAAATTCACTGAACGTTTCAGATTTTTTCTCTTCCATTCCTATAAAAATTTCCGGAAAAAGATTCCCCATTGCGGGTTACGTGAATTGTTCAAACAGATATACCGCAATTTTGACCACGACCTTTGCAGCTTCCCCATTATTCCCCAAAAATCCCCCTTAAAACTAAATTTCTCGTTTTATTAATGAACTCCTGCCCGACCCCCCAAAAAAATTCCAGTACGTCCCAACGGGACAATTCAAGCAGATCCTCAAGGACGTGCGTCGTCAGAGGTCCCACAGGAACGATGAAAGGCTCTGGACAAATTTCCTGGACCAAAGAACCACCGGAATTCCTTTGAAACCCCTCAAGCTTCCCCTGCGGGCAAACCGCTCCGACATAAACCTAGACCTCCAAAGTTTTCCCTCCGAAGTAGTTCCCCAGACGCACAGGATCTCCAAATCCACCAGAAATCAACGAACCTTGAAACCACCCGATACCGAGGCCCTCAGCAGAGGGAGCAGCATCACATTCCTCCCCCAGGATGACGATGACGACGACGTCTCGACCCTGGAGAGATCCCCAGTCTCAAAACTGGACGTCAAGTCCAAGCACTCGAGTTCTGAGAGCACCATCAGGTCCAGCACCCACCGGAAGAATCGATTATTACGAAAATTGAATCGACTGGAGTGCAATTCAAGTCCTGATCTGAGCTCTCAGTACGAATCTGGAGATGACGAGGAGTTCCTGGAGGTCCAGCCACACCCAGTGATCGCCCAGAAGATTCTGGGCCTCCAGGGGAGGATCTCCGAGCTCCTGGACGAGATATCCTACAGGTTGTGCAGGGTCCCTCGCCCTGATGGGGAGAACGACCTCAAGAGGAGGCAGAAGCGAGTTGTTGAATTCGGAATTCGATTCTCTAGGAATTATCTGTATGAGCTTGGGAGGCAGGTGGGGGACATTCAGAGGCACCTCAAAGCTGTCCTGGAGGGCAAGGGCAGGAGGAGAGGGGCTGTGCTGCACATGCAGGCCCTCGAGCAGAAGCTCTGTGCCGCTCACCAACTTCTAACTTGCGCCCTCAATGCCTATTGCAATCATATACCTAGCTCAGTGCTTCAGGGACATCCTGGGAAGCTCAAGGAGATTCTTGGGATCGTTGTGGAGCTGAAGGATGTCTGTGGGAAGATTAATGTCACTGCTGAGGGGGTCGGAGGGGGCGACACTGGGTCACAGGGCTTGGTAAGTTCATGATTTTATCGAGAATCTTTTATAATATTGTCATCATTGTATGTTCTTGAAAAATGCAATTTTCTGTACTGCTTCTCACGATTTCTCGTCTGGGAATTGGTATTACATACTTCCCAAACTCGAAAACTTGAAAATCACTACAGAAAAATATTGTTCCTGGGCTGTTGCGATGGGGTTTTTTACTCGTGTGGCGTTGGCCTCCGAGCCGTAGGAGGAGTGGCCAACCACACGCGTAAAAAAACCCCATCGCAACAGGCCGGAAAAATACTATTTCCAATGATCACTGAAAAATTTAATTTTTTCATCACACTGTCCGTAAAATGTCGTCTCACTTTGTGTCCGTCAAACGCCGGTTACGGATGTTATGAAGAACAATTATGTTCGTCACTCGGCCTTCGGCTTGTGCTGCAAACTCTTATTCGCCAGAAAAGTTTTTTTCGGCGTAATGACGAAACATACTATTTCGGCCTTGTGACGACAATAGTTATTTTTTCATTAATAGTATCCAAAAAATCATTGGAATTCACCTTTTCTATATAACTTGTTCTATTGAGATATTGTCTATTTCTATCAGCACGACATTATTTATATTCAGAAATTTCCAACCTTCAAGACTTCTTTGGGATCGCTATTTTTTTCTCTCATATTAGGATTTTTCCATAAAAATTGTTGAGTACGAAGTATGCAATTTTTTTTCTTCGATTTTGTAATGGGAAAGAGGAAAGAATTCAGTTTTCACTCGATTTATCCTTTTTCCCATTTGACTGATGGACTTATCAATGATTTTCTTCAGGGCAATGACTTGCAGAGTAGATGCTATGCAATTCTCTCAAAGCTTCGACTGCACTCAGACAACGAATCCCAATTATTCAGTGCTCGGCACTCAGTAGTGACAGGACCATTTCCCCCCAATGTAAAAAGCCAGAACAATCGTGTTGATGTCTTGAAAAGCCTGGCAAATCGTTTCAGCATGTACAGTATGGATTCGAAATATCCAAAGACCCAGAGACAACGTAGACCAGGTAAATGAGATACATCTGATTCTCATCTGATTAGTTATTAGTACAGTTGGTGTCTGGCATGTCTGTTTATAAACACCTGCAGTTACAGTTGGAGTTTATCCAAAAGATAGAAGTATTCCTAGAGTGTCATTAAACAATCCCCCACCGACTCCCGAGCAGATCTACACTAATTCCATAGGCTGTAAATCGTCGAAGGATTCGATTAGGAGAAAGAGACGTCATGGAGTCCATGGGGATGACATCAGAACCATGATGGACATAATTCCACGTGATTCTGAGACTGTGAGGAATAGCAGGACTGATCTTGGAAATGTGGATAATTTTGGAATGATGAATCAGGGGAGTAGTTGTGTGTCAAGGAAATTTCACTCTGTTACATCTAATGAGAGTAAGATTAGCATCAAGAGACGTGCCAAACAACATTTGGGGAGGAATTCGAAGACTTCTGTTAAAACGAGCAAAACAAGCATCAATGGAACTGGGGAGGGACCTAATACGGATGAACGACTGGCTAATTTGGTTCCTGTTATTGCTGATCTCATGAGTCTGGTTGCGAACAAGGTGAATAGAGGCTTTCGCGTGCCGTTTTTCATCGCTTTTCTTATTATTTTTCTTGTTATTTTTTTTGTAGAAAAGTAATGGAGAGAAGAAATCGGAGGCAGCGTCGATGGCTAGCCTGCTTGAAATTATTAAAAATGTTCAGCAATCAGAGAGCAATTGCGATAGGAAGGCTAAAAGTGATGATCCAGCTTCTAATATTAGGTACAATAGCCAAGCTGGTTTTTAGAAAATATATCTGGATTGAAGAGATAACAGCTCTTATGAAATGTTGTTCTCATGCATGACAAAATGTAATAGAAAACATAGATCATTCGCTAGAGAATTCTATTAGTTTCTCGTCAATTTCTCTTGAGAATTATGTGAAATTCTCCTGGTGTTTTTTAATAGATATTTAATGGGAAAAAATCCATGAAAAGTTGATAGAAATTGATTTTTGAATTAAATTTATTCTTTTGAGATTTTTCTACAAGAAGTTTTGGACGCGAATTTTCCATGTTCTTTTTTCGTAGATTTTTGAATGAGAAAAAAATGAAGTTCTATGGAAAACATCTCGAGAGAATAATTTATGTGGAAAAATAAAAATATTTTGAATTTTCTCTATCAGAATATTTGTCGAAGGATGACACGAAAAGGCAGAGGATTTTTTGTAGAAATCGGAAAAAAACCAATAGAATTTCAATGGCATTCGAATGAAATTCTATTAAAGTTCGGCCAAAACTTCTACTTGTTTTTTTAATTCTCATTTTTGTATATCACCTCTTGAGATTTTTTCTATAGAAATTCAGGTACATGAAATTTGAAATTTTATTCCTTTGTATTTTTCTTTGTTCTCATTGCTAAACCCAAAATAAAAAGTTATGAAATTTATGCTCAAGAATTCTTATAGAAAAATCTTTAAAAAATAGCTTATATAGAAAAATGAATATCTATTGACTTTTTCCGTCAAATATGGATTGAAAAACGTCCAACAAAGTTGCACAATTTTCAATAAAAATCGTAGCAAAACAGAGAGAATTTTTTATATAAATCAATTGAATTTTTCCGAGGAAGTTTTACGGCTTCTCAATCGAAGATTCTCATACGTTTCTTCATCCCTTCTTAATAATATTTGCAATTCCATTTTTAGATTGTCTGAACCTTCCACTGGCCCCCACAACATGCAATTGATCTGTCTGTCCCCGGAGAATAATAAAATCCCATCAAAATACACGGACGCATCGTGTCAAGCTACCCAAGAAAATTCAAGACTGATAGAGAGCAAAGACTGTGGTTTAACTGAGTTAATGGTCTCCGAGAGATCCTCTCAGATGTTGTTGAAGTACCGGGATGAGTATAATGCCTCCTCTCGGTCAAGTCCAATGTATACGAGTAACAGTCCAAATAAACCATGGGAGGTCGTCGCTTGGTGAGATAATGAGACACTTCATGACACTATTAAAGAGCATTCAAATATTACGTCACGCGATTACGGAGGGGGAAGGGGATTTATATTTTGTGGTGATTCGCAGCAGAGGAGAGAGTGGGGTTGTCTAAGTTGTAATATTACCCTATAATTAACGAAGACAAGCAGCTGACAACGAGCATATGACTGGAGATTTTTCATTTAGGAGTGTATTTATCATTTTTTGCCAAAAATAAATTGATGGCAAGCATCCTAATGGTTCCATTTTGATTGTTTGATGAGTTCTTATGGACTGATTGAAATTGCTTGAGTAGTTTTTGAGATATTCAAGGAAATAGAAAACCATTTAACTATCCTATTCAATGCACCTTCAATAATGTATAAATAATAATAATAATAATAATAATAATAATAATATAATTATCTCTCTATATTATAAAAATCCCAATCGACTTCTGGTGATAAAAATTTGGTACTCGAAATTGAGACTCCACAATTAAGGGTCACAGGGGTTAAAATAATGGTCATGAGGGTCAGAATAAGAGTCATAAGGGTCAGATTAAAAGTCACGAGGTTTAGAATCAGGAGCATGAGAGTCGGAATGAGGGTCAAAAGGGTCAGAATAAGAATCACGAGGATAAGATTAAGGGTTACAAGGGTCTAATGAATGGTCACATGGGTCCGATTAATGGTCACGAGGGGTATAATGAGGGTCACAAGGGTCAGAATAAGGATTATGAGGGTCATATGGGGGATGGCGAGCGGGGCGAGCACGGGGTGTGGCCCTAGTAATTGTTATTTAGTAATTATTATTATTTGGTTGTCATTGTATGAAAAAATGAATAACAAAATTATTCTCGTCATAACGTGAGGGGAGAGATCGCAGATATTAAGACGTAATATTTGAGTGCCCCCTACGATCCTCTCAACGATGTTAATAATCGTGATCTTTTACAGGATTGCGGATAAATTGGTCGACGAATTGATCGTCGATGTCTCCAAAGAGCTTCAAATTGATGACGTGATTAAAAAACTTTTTGAATTGGAATTCTTGGAATTTTAGATGCTGAAATGTACATTTTTTTGGATTGTAGAAATATTTGGATAAATTTATACTTCAAGAATAAAGTGAACGAATATGAAATCTTGTGACAAGATTTTATATATAATACTTATGTAAATATTCTTTTGTAGAAAAAAAAGCTTCCATGCGGAAGCGAAATCAAGGGAAGGAAAAAAAGGGGAGTTAATTAATCATAGTTTATGAAGTTCATTTGATAATGACATGTATGAAAAAAGAATTAATATAAAAATTCCTATCGGGGTTTTTGCCGTGCATTTTTCAATGGATATTCGACATAAAAATGTTAAAAGAATAACTCACATAACAAAAATCGAAATCTATCGTCTTTTTGCATTTAACATCTATTCAAAAATCGCGTGAAAAATTTGGATAACTCGACGGAAACAACAAATAGAGTTTCAATAAAATTCTGACAGAACTGCATTTTTTTTTCAAATAATTTTCTCCTGTTCTATCCAACGATCTCGGAAAATTCCACACATCTTCCAGAGATGGAGCCACATAATCCCACAGACGATTCCAAATCGTAATTCTACGCAAGGTCAGTGGTTGCATGCCTCCCATGTCTCTCGAGGAGCATTTTGGGGGTACGATTATCAGAAATTAAGCTCCCATACATATGAAACATATGGACACAGGTATATTGCAGTGCTACGTGATTCCCTATGCGTGCACAGTGCGAGTGAAATTCAAGAACGAATGCCAGTCCAATATGCCGGTAGTGACAAGTTCATTTGCTTCGAGGAAGGATAAATCACAGTGAAAAACCAGTTGCGGGATACGTAATACGTGAGTAAATAGCGCATTTTATATTGTAGCAGAGTCCACGTGAAAGGTTGCAGACAAGTGTTTCATAAGATTTTTTTACCAAGTAGAATTAGACAGTAGATGGTTTATTATTACTCCTGTGTTCTTAGTCAATCGGAGTAAGTGAAAATTACTTTGGAGCAAGTGCCAAATATTTTGGAGTAACTGTTGGATAACTATGTTTCAACCTTAAAATTAATATAACAAGGCTAAATATACACTGCGATAAATTGTGTAATCAATATCGAGCTATAATTATCTCAGATTTTTTTACCAAAAGCAGAATTAGACAGCAGATGGTTTAGTCTTATTCCTGTGTTCTTAGTCAATCGAAGTAAGTGAAAATTACTTTGGAGCAAGTGCCAAATATTTTTGAGTAATTATTGGATAACTATGTTTCAACCTTAAAATTAATATAACAGGGCTAAATATAAACTGCGATAAATTGTGTAATCAATATCGAGCTATAATTATCTCAGATTTTTTTACCAAAAGCAGAATTAGCAGATGGTTTAGTCTTACTCCTGTGTTCTTAGTCAATCGAAGTACATAAGTGAAAATTACTTTGGAGCAAGTGCCAAATATTTTGGAGTAATTATTGGATAACTATGTTTCAACCTTAAAATTAATATAACAAGGCTAAATATAAACTGCCATAAATTGTGCAATCAATATCGAGCTATAATTATCTCATTTCGAAAATTTGTTTTGTGCATTGAGAGAACAATTTCCTAATATGTAGATCGTATTCACTTGTGAGAAGTAAATTATTTTCAAGGGCTTAAATCTCAGAATATTTGCCCTTCACGGAATTCTATTAGATTCTCATTTATTACTCAATAGAAACATTGCAAGTCCATAAAAGAAATCATGAAAATAATAAATACTTGAAGATTGACGATTGTTCTGCGCGATTTGAGTGAGTTCATTTGCGACGAAATCATAATTGAGTACAAGAATATTTTAAAGCATGAGACCTTCTCGGGTCACCTGAGTTGAGATGCCTGGAAAAATTAAGCAATTGAAGAAAAATTGCTTGTCTCCAATAAATATCTTTCAGTTATTATTTAAACAATTTTAACTTTTACATTTTGCATATTGAGAATAATTGATGTAAAATAGCAGTAACAGAGTTTTTTCAATTTTTTAATTATTCAAATTCTGCTGTTTTCGATCCCCGCTGCCGGAATTCACTTGCAATTCAATTCGTTTCCATTCATTGCATTTTGCGTGTTATATTGAATTTTGGATATTGCATTTTATACTGAAGCAAAGTCCACGTGAAAGGTTGAAGAGAAGTGTTTCATCAGATTTTTTTACCAAAGGCAGAATTAGACAGCAGATGGTTTAGTCTTACTCCTGTATTCTTACTCAATCGGAGTAAGTGAAAATTATTTTGGAGCAAGTGCCAATTATTTTGGAGTAACTGTTGGATCACAATGTTTCAACCTCTTAAAGTTAATATAACAGGGATAATTATAAACCGCGATAAAATGTGAAATTAATATTGAGCAATAATTATCTCATTTTTGATATTTGGGTTCTGCATTGAGAGAAATTTCCTAATATGTATACCATATTTACTTGAGAAAAGTAAATTACATCAATGGCTTTCATCTCAGACTGTTTACGCTTTTCGGAACTCGAATAAATTCTCATATATTACTATCGTTCTGCGTCATATCATGAATGTGATATATGCCGAATCATCGGAAGTGCATAAAAATAATCATGAAAGTAATACAAACGTGAAAATTGACGATTTTTCTACGCAATTTGAGTGAGTTCACTTGCAACAAAATCATACTTGGGTTGTTTCAGATATTACATTTTTTTTCTCGGGGTATTTAAACAATTTCAAGTTTTACATTGTGTATATTAATAATAATCGATATAAAATAACAATACCAGAGTTTTTTAATTTTTTCATTTATCAAATTCTGTTATTTTCGATCCCCGCTGCCGGAATTCACTTGCAATTGAATTCATTTTCATTCCTTGCGGATGACAATGCACGTTGAATAAAAAACAACGCAATCACTCCAGTGTTTTTAGACTGAACATTTCCAGTCTGTAACGACATACGAAGTTCAATGTATTTTTAATAAGACGTTCGACGCGGATTTCAAAGAGTTTTTATTTTTCATATGGAGATGTTCATTTCCGTGGTTTTGAATTGCATTACATCCTGTTTGTATTACATAATCTTGTGTTGATTCTACTCGATGTGTGATCGATGGGTGATTAAATTTCTTATCGACCACGCAGATCCTCGTATCTGATATTGAAATTCATATCAACGGATCGTGACTTCGTGACTATTCTATTATTTGTCTTGTTAATGGAGATGGAAGTGAGGAAATTGCTAACTCACAATGTCGTGAGGCAGACAGTGAATCGCAGCAAAGTAATTTGCTATTGAGGTTTGTGGGAGAGGAGTTTATGTGGTAGTTAATCAGCAGTTTTCAACACAACTAGTCATCGCAAGTCCTTCACGTACATATACAAATGATAGTGATCGGTCACTTTGAAGAACTCATGAAACGTAGAAATGCGTGAATTAATATTTTGAGAAAATTATTTACTAGTCAACTATCTGCATATCACTTGTCAATCGATTCGGTGTGTCTGATTGTCTAGATTTAATTTGAGAAGTACAAGTTGAGGGTCCACGATCTCCCATATATGTATCCACGGTAGAAATTACCTTGAATCCACGGGAAAACGTCCCGTATATCCACGGTCAAAGTTACCGTGGAGCGCGTGAATAGACACTGCCAATAATATTTCATTGCCATATTGATGGTCAATAGATGAAATTCAATTCTATTTATTTTTGTAATCAATAATCAGGCGGAATTCATTGTTAATGACCATATAAAAGGCTAATGGAAAATTCTGGCGATTTTCAATTCTGTTATAGTTGAGTGCTGATGATGATATACATTTACATTATTCTGCGATCACTGTAATCACTTTTACGATGATTTATATTATTCATTTGATCACTGATCGTAACGAAAAGGGTGTCTATTATTAGACTAATGCGTAATAGAGGTGTGATAAGCTCTCATTGATCAATTATTCAGTTGGGAAAGAGCGGGGCAAAATGAGACTCCTATTTAAATTTTGAATTTGGGTTCAGTGGAATAGGGGAAAAGAACCGTCTTTTAATTTTTGGGTTCATAGAATTCATTTCTGTAAAATAGTATATCAATAATAGAAGTCAAAGAAGGGTTACATATTACAAAAAGAATAAAATTTGTGTAAGAATGAAATTATTTATACGGTAATTATGAGGTAGATTAATGTATACTATTTTATTTCATTTTCTTTCCATTTTCGTCTTCACAATTAGATTAATTTAATTTTATTCATTCTTTTTCTTATTATATATTTTTTCCTCTTAATTCACGAGTTACAACATTGAATGAAGAGGAATTATGTTGAAGATCAATAAAAAGTGTTTTTTTTTGTGATCAAAACAAACACAAAACAAAAGTCATTTGAAATCTCATCCGGGTAATAGAAAAATCTCTCCAGGTATTCCTGAAAATTTTAGAAATCCATTTTTTCCTTCCTACGGTAAAACGATATCGGTGTTCCTCATTCCTATGATTGGATTCCAATTATTATTATGAAAAGGAAATGAAAAAAGAATCAGAAAGGGATAATCGGCTAGAAAATGGCTTTTTCTGCTTCTTTCATGTCGGCGGGAACCTCGAATCACGTTTTTTATGCAAGTATTGAAGGGATATCAATTTTTCATGGAAAAGAAATTTTTAAAAAGCCAAAAAAGTGGGCAGAACTAAAAAAATTAATTTTTCAATGTCTCCGGAAAGTTTTAAAACCGATATATTTTTGCGAATGATGAAAAAATACCCATAAATTCGATTTCTATCGTTGTCTTTTGATAAAATGAATGGAATAAATGATGGAAATAGAGAATTGGAGACTAAAAATTTGGTCGGGTTATTATTATCTAATAATAATATAGAATGGGTGAATAAGGAAAGTTAGGAAAATTGAGCTCGATGTAGTTCACTATTTCCGAAAAAAGTGTATATGCGCACCTTTTGGCTCAGATTTCCATGAAATGCAGCAAATTTTGGATAAGACCTGTTGGCATAACCCAATATATTAAAGAACGCATCTTTGAAACGTAGACATGATTTTTGAAAAATTTCCAAAGGCTTTCCTCTATGGAATGGTCTCAACTAAAAATTTCCTTCCAGAAAACAATGGAAGTCATCTACCTAGGGCTGCTCATGTTCCTGAGCCTTACGAATGCCCAACGCTTCAATCTAGCTTTGAATACAACCGAAGTTGAGGTACACGTGGACGACACGATCACTATCCCATTCTCCCTAACGATGCCAGAAAGCTACGAAGGTGTCATTAGCATGGTGGGAAAAAGCTCAGACAAAAATATAGCGACAGTAGAAGTTCCTTGGGCTGCTGCACCTAGAGGACACCCCTGGAACGACAGTATCAGGGTCAAAGGGATGATGTTGGGACTGACCGTCATCGAATTGGATGTTGTCAATTATGATGATGTGAGTCTTCTTTACTGAGATTCATGAAATTTGATTGATCCCTTATAAATAAATTTCGAAAAAAATGAAGAAAAAAGACCACTTATAGACACTATCTAAAAGTCGCATATTCAAAAGGGCTCTTAGACCATATTTAGTTACTCCACACCGACAGAAAAAATTAGTTTCATCAAGAGGATTTTATTTGAATCAACTATCATTTGTCTGTTGATTTTCAAATAAACAAGATTTCATAGAATACCAGTTATCTCTTCTTAAGATACATTTCATTGGGAGAAATCAAACTTTTCTAGAATTGAAGGTCCTTTTATTTGTCGCAAAAATGGGAGTATTTAATTTCTTTCTAGCCCAAAGTTTGCTAGATTCAGAAATTCGTTGCTTTACTCAAAAATCAAAATTATTCTCATGACTAAATACGTTGTTATCTCAATCAATACGATCATACGACTTGACGCCAAAGACTGTTTTATTTAATTCAAGTAAACGTATCTCAAGAAGAAATAAGAAATGGTTCAAGTATGTAATACTTGTTCCACGAAAGAAACATCTCAATAAAAATAATTTTTTCTATCGGTGTAACACAAAAGATTGCGAACTTAAAATTGAGCGATTACAAAGCTTCCATTCGGAATCGAAAACTCACTTGAATTCATTACAACTTCAACTTCCTAAAGATGAAATTGAAGAGCTTTATGATGGATGATGACCTCAGTTATTAAAATTCCAGATAGTTACCACAACCGAAAAACTGACCGTAACAGTGATCCGTCCAGAGCGTGTAATAGACACTCTGTTCACAGTCAGCGTAGCGACACTAGTATCAATTCTGTACATAAATTTTGGCTGTGCAATGGACTGGTCCGTGTGCAGGGAGACCCTGAGTCGGCCCATCGGTCCACTCATTGGTGGAGTCTGCCAATTCCTCATAATGCCACTCGTTAGTAATTATAAACGATCCTAATTAATCTAACGAATTAATGCACCTCTATGAACTGTTCAATCTTCGTACACCTGACAAATCCTCACGACTGGAATTTATGGGACTAATTTATATTTGTTTGTTTACAGCTGGCATTTGGCATTGGACGAGTCCTATTCCCCGACAATCCCGCGATGCAAATTGGTATTTTTTTCACGGGCATCAGTCCAAGTGGTGGTGCATCAAATATTTGGACGGTTCTGCTGGGTGGAAATCTTAATCTCTCTATTGCTATGACTTCTCTGTCTACATTAGCTTCTTTTGGTAATGCACCGTTCTTATTTTTTGGCCGAAATTATTTGAAGGAAAGAATTCAGGAGCGAAACGGTAAAACGATTTATGAATATCCAAGTACTTTGGCTATTTTTTCTGCAGCAAAATGCTTTTATACTTTTGTAGTCGAACATCAGAGCTTTCATTTGAGCCTCATTCGACCCTAAGTGTCCGGATAGGGGAGGATGGGGCAAAACGGCCCCCCTTCAATCGTCAATATTTTCCGATTCACTAATCGGATTGGGATGAGTTAGAGCTCGTTTTGAAGAATGAAAAATTATCTTCAAAATGAACTCGAAACTGGGAATTTTCACAATGTCATTCACAAGTTATTGACAATTGAAGGGGGGCCGTTTTGCCCCACCCTCCCCTACTTTACAATGATTTTATCATTTAAACTTTGCAGGTCTGAATTTAAATCTCGATGTTGAAGCGTTAGAAAATATTTTTTTAGTCTTAAAAAAAAATTGAAAGTTTACTTTTGGAGGAAGATTGATGAAATAATTAGCATATTCTATAGACAATTTATGAATAATCAATTGGTAACCATAAAAATCATTTGTTGGGAATCGTAAAAAATTTATTCATATTTAGAATTTTACCAGAAACCTATTTCTGAAAATTGTTGAATTTGCAGCGTGGTGTGTACCAAACTGAAAAAGACTTAGAGCGACTTGAGGGCTATAAAAAATATAGCGACAAAAATTTTGCAAAAATTGAAAATAGGCCAGCAATCAAAATCAACTTAAATCGTTTTACCACTTCGCTGCTGAATAAATTCATGGAATCAAGTTAATTTTGTTAATCATCCTCTGTTAATCAGCGACAATACCTTTCTGGATTTTCACACTTGGAAAATACATTTTCGACAGTGGAAATCTCATAATCCCGTACAAAAGGATAGCCTACATAGCAATCGGCCTCGTGGTACCCGTGGCGATAGGATACTTAATCCAGAAAAAGTTGCCAAGAGTATCCAGGATACTGGTACGGTTCATGAAGCCGTTCGCCGTCATTCTGATTCTATTCATCGTTACTTTCGCTGTCTTCACAAACTTGTACCTATTTGAGCTGTTCTCCTGGCAGGTAATGATTTAGTTTCACTATCTTGTGGCTCACTCGATGAAAATGTTTTTGTATTACAGATTGTGTTGTCGGGTATGGGATTACCCTGGCTAGGTTTTATTTGCGGTTTGCTGGCGATGACAATCTGCCGGCAACCGCAAGCCGACATTCGTGCGATTGCGATTGAGACTGGCATTCAAAACACAGGAATTGCTATTTTTCTGTTGAGATTCAGCTTGAAGCAGCCGGCTGCGGATTTGACGACAGGTAAGAGCAAAATTCAGAATTTAAAATGAAGAGAAGAACTTGTCTCCAAAAAGTTTTACCCTCATGACCCGTATATCTCTTCGCGTATTTCAAACGTAAAGCGATAGAAAAGATTAATACGGCAGAGGGGATAGGCAGAATGAAGCCCTGACTACACACTTTCAGTGATTAATGCTGACAGTACAAACAAAACCCAATAAAGAGAAGCAAGAGACAATATCACCCACAAGTTAATACAGACTAAGCGGCCTCTAGGGTGCAGTAGCTAGATGAGAGTATATATTTGAGTCCCCCCTTCAAATCCTTTTAGGTTCTTTTACTTCCCGACAAATTCAGAGATCTGATAACCAAGTGTTAGGTAATATTACGAGAGGCGTTATGAAAGCTCTCACTATAAAGTGATAGCTTTCATTACGATAAATTAATCATTCAATTTATTGTTTTCGAAGTTATTCTTCCTTAGGCTATATTCGTATGTTTTGTCTGTGAATAATCATTTCTGCAGACAAGCAAGTTAAGCAAGAGCAATAGGGTCATGTATGATAGCCGGCTGCAAGTTCTTTCATAAATTCCCGACGAATTTCAGTAGTCCTTGATGGGATAATGCAGCTTTTGACTACACGGAGAAAAACGTACATGACAATTACGTGTGAGTCCCTTAAAAAAATATTGTGCTACGCACTAGCAGTGCTCACCACAAAATTCGGATGGTCCACTGAAAAATTAGAAAGGGGCACTCTAATTTTTTAAGATCTTACACTACTTTTTCCTGGGATTCCCCTGATAATTCGGGTGCCACATCCGAATTTTTGGGTGACCATAGTCTAGTCCCATGGGTTGGTGAGTAGCACACTAATTTTTGCAAGAATTCTCTCTCCGTGTACATCATCTTTAATAACCTACTGTGACTGCCGACGAAAAGGTCTCCATAGTGATTTGACCACTACGAGACCACTAAGAGCCGAGTTCGAATCCCGGCTGGGCAGTATGGGATTTTTTCTCTCTAAATTCTAATTCTGTTAGAATTTTATTTTATTTTATTTTTTCATTTTTTCTTATTTAGCCGTACATTTCGGCATCGCGTAGGGTACTGTAACTGCGTAATTAGGAACAAACCCATACTTAAACCCTTGACCCTTTATTATATTACTCCATCGCGAACGATTCTGAATAATTTAATTACGAGGAATAACTGACACAATCAATTTCCCCCTATTATTTAATGGAATAATTTCTTGATTGTTGAATGTTTTTATATCTCATTCCTGTCTATTCATCTTCACTCATTAGATTATAATGTCGAAAGATAAAATCTCTTACAAAATTGTCAAACGCGATTTGGGTACTCTCACGCCTAGAATATGAAATGTAGCATTTTTGCGCAAGTTTAAATCGCAAGAAGTAATCAAAATGAAGATAAAATAGTATATTTCGATACAAGTGCGACGGATTTTTTATGAGTGGGAAGTTACAAGCCCGAAGCGAAGCCGAGGACTGCCAACCACACAGCTGAAAAATCCCCGTCGCACATGTGTCGAAATGTAGTTTTTGTCAGTGATGTTACGTTCAACGAGGGCCGAACTGTCTTGTTTCATTTAGAAGTGAATGAAAAGGCACCTTTCGGCAAGAGATGAACGTAACAGCAGTGAAAAAATAGTACATTATGTCATCGGGTGATAAAAGTACACTGAGAAAAATATCGCCATTATATCACAAAACTAATTTCTTGCGCCAAATATCTCATCTCTTGAGAATAAATTTCTTGGGATAAGAATTCCGGATAATGTGTCAGACAATCTCAGATTTCGGTGAAGTGTTCATGATTTGAACATGAACGTTTCATGATAAAGTGAGAATTTCTTGCCACAAGGAATTGGTTTTGTCCGTATCAGAAGATGTGAAAATGACTAACAATACTAAAAGCTTCGATTCAGTGAATCATGAATCAAAGACTTTCATATTGAATGACTCGAGAGTTTATGCAGAGGAAAACCTTCAGATATTAAAAAAATATAACCGTCGCTTACGCTCAATCGCTTTGAGTTTAAAGGAAAACAATATCTTCTTTTCCTTCTGTCCAACTATTCTTGTCTTTTAAGGAATATTATCTCATTTCGAAAAACGACATCACCTTTTCATTCAGTAACTTTCTCCTCAGCCCGAAGAGCACCCATTCTTGTCTGAAACCTACCATAAATTGATCAAATATGTATGCGATGTTTTTCGCTCAAGAAATTATTTTTTGATATTATGTAGATTTTTCTCTTAGTGTATTATCTGACGAATGTGGCTTTATAATCATACGAGTCAGATAATATTTTTATCGCCGTGTGATATACAATATTCTATGTCATTGAACGCGCTTTCTCGGGCCTAGTGATATAAATTAATTTTACATCTACATTTTACGAATGAATTTACACTCAATTAATTAATGATATAAAATTTTTGCAGTAATTCCAGTTGCCTGTTCAATGATGACACCACTCCCTCTAGGGATCCTCTGGCTAATAAAATTAGTAGTAGATCGTCGAAAAAAAAAGTACGTTCCCTCTATGGAGAAACTGCAAAGCGAGGTTCCACTCGCTACAACTCCCTCGTCAGTAGTTTCTAACTGATGCGACTAAAACCGAGCATTTACTACTTAATTCGCCAGTAGACTGGAGGGTAATGAGGCTCAAGGATCCTTATCATCCTTGAATTTCATTACATAGATCGGAGGCAGTTGTTTTATTCAAAGATTAGAACGTAGTTATAACTAGTAGTTGTTCCACTTTCTACGAATCGTACTACACGGAGAGAAATGTTCAGTAAAAATTACGGAACTCACAATTCGCTCACCGATTACGCAATCGACTCTGAAAATTTAAGTGACGGTATCGTAATTTTTCACAGGAGATTCAGATAAAAATTACGGAACGCTCTGGAAAAATTCCGTGGCAGTTCTGTAAAATTTCCTACAATCACATTTCACTCCGGAATTACGGAAAAGATACGTAATTTTTATTGAATATTTCTCTCCGTGTACTATTGCGGACAAGTGAATCAAAGAAGAATGTCTTCGTATTTCCGTGCAGTGGAAAAAAATACTCGAAGAGGAAAAATTATCTACCTGGCTCAAATTGAGAAATTGTTGTTGTTTAATATTCTCTGAGATTGGAGAGTTCAATATTTATTAAGCCTAGATGAGTCTGAGATGGGCTACCCAGCGTTGAACGTTGAACGAATCCATCATTTTTGTACAAAAAGAATTATATATAAGAAAATTTTATATACGGTGAGGGTTACGGTGGAAATGTCTAGGAAAAATATCCAGTATGGAATATCCTCATTTTAACCCTTAAGTGGTGGCAGCTCTTCATCGAACGTGTTTGGTCGCATGGTAAGAAAATCCCCGCCCCGTGTATTTCACCATGTCATGAAAAAAAGTTGGAAAAAGTAATTCATTTCTTGTTTATCCGTAATTTTGAATCTTCAATGGATAGAAAATGGGGACATAAACGAGAGATTGTTGTCAGATAAAACAAGAATTCGATCTCATTAGGGTGCTGCGCATCCGTGAATTCTTGCCTACCCCTGTCATGACAAAATAGTATATTTCGACACATGTGCGAGGAGAATTTTTCGGATCGTATGATTGGCAACTTCACATTCGTGACAATTCCATCTCACTGGTATCGAAATATATACCATTTCATCACGCGGTGCGAAAAAGTAACTTTTTAGGCACGCGACGCCTGCCTAAAACGTCCCTTTTCCACACATTGTGATGAAAAATATTGTTCGATACTCGTGGGAAAAGTGTTTTTTGGCTGGTGGGAGGTTTATAGCACGAGCCGAAGGCGAAAAAACACTTTTCCGCACTCGTAACGAAATATACTATTTTGACACTGCTGCTACCTTCACCCCGTGTCGAAAAGTGCCTTTTCGTTTACTCGTAGACGAAAAGCCTTTACTACTCAATTCTTAGAGCTCGTGTCATTGGCAACTTCACAGTCGTGAAAATTCCGCCTTTCTCATATTTAATTATACTATTTTGACTGTGATGTTATGTACAGCGAATGCTGAACTGTGCCTCTTTTTCGTTTACGAGCAAACGAAAAGACTTTTCGTTTACACTGAGAGAAATAGTATATTTCGTAACGAGTGCAAAAAAGTGTTTTTTGGCGAGTGGGAGGTTTATATCACGAGCCGAAGGCGAGTGATATAATCCCACGAGCTAAAAAACATTTTCTCACGAGTTACGAACAATATTTTTCATCACAATGTGGCGGAAATTCAAACGTTTCGTCACCGCGTGATGAAAAATATGATTCTTCTGACTATATTCCATCACCATCGAATTATAGTCAAAAAGTCCTCAACAATTTACGTTAAACAATTGACGTTTTTTAGACGGGGAACTACATAGTATGCAATATTTTTCTAGATACAACTTCATCTGCAGAATTCCTTGACTCCCGACGAATCTCATTGTCATTTCCCCGAACATATGGACTATAACGAGCCCTCCTGAGCTGCTACTTAAAAGTGTCGGACTGTAGCGAAAGAGAAATAATGGCTGTGTTGCAAAATGCATTAAATTATACGCGTCTGCCGATTAAAGTCTGCAATATCTGTTTTGAAATTCGAAAAATTATCACTGGTTGATATTCTCGTATTAGAAATTTTAAACTGGATATTTTTCACCGGATCAACAGTTACCACAATGGGGAGATGAACCCATTCTTTTCGGTTTTCTTTAACCCTGAAATGGAAAAGTGTAGAAGCTCCCATTATCTTCCACTCATAAACTGATGCCATTTTTTCAATGATTTGAATTATCTCTTTGGGATGAACTTAAAACTCATTGGACGAATTCGACTATATTATCAGCCATATGCGACATTGTTATTCTGTAGTTCATCCACCCAATGTGACAATCAAAACTGTAATAATGTTTATGGTTTATCTACTTTGTTGAAGAAGATACTGTTTTTTATATAAAGTTTTTAGAATGATCAAACACTTTTGTCAATTACTCCCTATAAATCCCTCTCCTCACCCATGTTTACCCAATCGCTGAGTTTGTGCAGAGCTTTAAATACCCTAGTTGTCACTGCGTCCACTTCGCTAATAGAATTAAGGGGAGACTACTATGAGTTTTAAAAGTCGCGGGTGATTGGAGTGAGATTTCTCCTTCTTTGTAAAAACGAATAATTAGGGCAAAAAAATCAATTGTTTATTGTTCGTTTGCCTAGCATACGCTTAAAATAACAATTATAAATAACGAGAGAATAATAAGAGGATAACCATTACGAATTAGTCTTTTGCAATTCGGTTCCTCTACAGCTAATGTCGTTTTATTTAAAATAAAAATTTGCAACATTCATGTTTAAATAGGCAAAAAAATATCCTTAAAATATTTAAAATCTATCCTCGATTCTTTTAGAAACATTTTTGGGACTATTTTACATGAATGGTGCAATTTTTAATTAAAAAAAAAAACAAATTCGCTGTGTAGGAGTCGAATTTCAAAAAAATTATTCGTAATTGTTATTGCGCACACTTTTGCAAAAATTTTGAAAAAAAAAAATCTCTAGCTCAGAAATTGGAGTAACAATGAACAATTAATTTTTTTGTTCCAATTGTTCGTTTTTAGAAATGAATAATCGATCTTCAATGTATGAAACATTTCATTCCAATAGCCCGCGACTTTTAAAACTCATAGTAGTCTCCCCTTAAGGAATCGCAAAAAGCCTTGTGGGAAAAATAATGTTTATGCCATTAGACCCGATAAACCGCGATTTTAACCTCGCTTCGCTCGGGTTAGATCGCGGTTTTCGGGCCCAACGACATAAAACAGCGTATATCACATGGCGATAAAAGCATTTTATCGGCTTTGGCTCGGATTATAAAGCCACATTCGCCAGATAATATTTTTATCGCCTAATGACATAATATACTATTTTTCCAATCGAGAGGAAAATTTCCGGTCGCTTTATTTACAATACGTTATGTAAATTTTTGGGTATCCTGTCATGCACCGAAAATCCACCAAGTTATTTTTGGGGTTGCGGCACATGGCTTGATGACGCGTGACGAGGTATCCTCGATTGTTAATACCGAGGAGTGTCGGAAGATGCTTCAGTATGAAAAAAAGCGTAGTGAGGTAAAGCCTGCACGTGGAGGGATGGAATAAGCGTTGTGAATAAATAATGGGCGAGAAGCCAGGGGGAATGAGACATTTTAGTGAACATAATGCAAAAGCTGGACAGTTGGAAGGCTAACGAACCTCTCAGGGATTTTATGCGTCATTTCTGGGTAATGAGTAACTGATGAGTTAAATAGAATGGCATTTCGTTTCGATTGGGGTTTTGGAGGGATTTTTTTTACTGGTGGAGATGACGATGAAATGAAAAACATATTACTCATTTATTTGTAATATGTGAAATCCGAGGAACTGGAAGAAATTATTCCTAAAAATTTTCATAGAAAGAAAATTGCAATACATTGTACGCAAAAGTCGAAATCTATCAACTGTTTGACTATTCAAAGATCTATTTAAAAAATCATCCTGCAACATTGCATAATCTTGAATAGATCTCGGCGAAAAAACAAATAGAATTTCAACAGAATTATAATAGAAACTGAGTAGAATTTCCTGCTTTTTCTTCTTATATGTCAAATCGTCGAAAATCAATCAAATATAAGGCGATTAGAAACATTCTCATTATTACGTTTTTTAGATTAGCGGCAACTTTTTTTTTCGAATGGAAAAATGCATATCTAATATTTTTCATCTAATTTTCGTGTCTCATAATTCCATTCAATTCGAAAATTTAATTCAACAACCGAATGTTGAAAATCATAACGAAAACTATTACGAAACAAGTCGCATTCAACGAGAGATCTTCAGTCAAGCTGAATATCCCTGGAATTCATCAAAATATTTTCGTTGAAATTGTCCGAGAAATACACAAATTTTGTTAAACAACTATATTACCAATGACGAATATCCAAAATTCCTGAGAACTTAGTTTCATTTATTAACGACTCGTATCCGCGCCGTGATAGTTTGGGCTGTATTCAAAAAAATCACCTCTTCCATTTTAATGAAAAACTATTTTGGCACGAATTTCCATACCGATGAGACAGAGTTGTTGGGGTGTTACATTAGAGATATGTGCGATATCCCTGGGACGAGGCGTCGACGATTCAAATGTACCGTGAAACCACGGGCGATTCATACGAACTGTGTCTCCATTTATTCTGCACGGGTATTAGTTTTTCTTGAAGATGTAATCGTGAATGTCTAGAGGTTCTATATCAATCTAGTGCTGGATCTTATACACTTGTCATTGAGATCATAATGGAGGATAACTTTTTAGGGTACACGTGGAGATGGTTATTTATCCAATGACTTGATGACTAATTTAACATCAAAGAAATGAAAATTGAACATTCCAAGAGGGTAATTCTTGATTATTTTATTCACTAGATGTTCGTATTTTACTCATCGCAAACAGTTCTGTGCGAATGAGACAATTGAATGGAAAAACCTAGAATTTGCCCTAAAAAATTTCATTAGAAATTAGTTGGAAGATGCTGTTTGCTTTTTGCACTGATTCTGTTGGAACTGATGCGACTTTATCGTGCACTTTTCATCAATAAGTATTTGATAGAAAAACGTCAGTAGGTGTTGACTTTAAAAAATCGCACAGCGGTTGCATAGTTTTCAATAGAATTGGCACAAAAGATGAATCGAATTTTTCAATAGGATTGTTGTAGAATTCTTGTAGAGTTCTTAGAGAACTTTAATAGAATTTGTTTTTTTTTATTGAATTTTTTCGTACGTCTCTAAAAACCCACACACGAAAACAATTAATAGAAAAACCTGGCGAAGTCGCTAGAAAATTCTAATAGATTTCTATTCTTTTTAAAGATTGATGAAATGAAAAAACTTCAAGTGCTTGGGAGTTTCCTCAAATTGAGGAATGTGTTAATAATGGTTGATAAACCCTAATTTGATTAAATTTCTATTGAAATTTTATTAGTTTTCCGTTAATTTTTTCGAGAATTCCGTGCTCCTTTCAGAATTCCATTCTGGGCGATTTTTTCAGTAAAAAATATTCGACAGAAATAATTATATAGCGAAAGAAATGGACGAATAGAATGTTTTAATAGAATTGTCGTAGAATTTTTATCGAGTTCATAGAGAAATTTAATAGAATTCGTTTTTTTTTAATTCTTTCGTAAAACTGCAAAGTCGCTAGGAAATTCTATTAAATTCCTATTGAGCTTCTATAGAAAATTCTATTGGTTTTCCGCCGATTCTCTTGAGAATTCCGCGCTCCTCTTTTTTGGGTGTTTTTTTCAGTAAAAAATATTCAGCACGAACTATTTTATACAGAAAGATCTATAGAATTTCATTGGCATCCATTCCCCAAGTTTCTTCCACAGTATTTGTCTTCGTTTCTCATTGAAAAAATCGAATAATAAACTTGAGAAATTTAGGCAGAAAAATTTCTATGTCAAACATCTCAATAGAATAATTTGTATAGAAAAATGAAATTTCATGGATTGTGTCCATAAAATATTTTCTATGATCATTTATATCGAAAAAATACGCTGGAAAGCGAAAGAATTTTCCAGCAGAATAGACGAATGCACTGATTTTTTCTAATTTTTCTAATTTTTCTAATTAATTGCACAAAAAATATCGAGGAAGTTCATTAACGAAATACTCCTCCCTCATTATTTCATCATTGTCTGGCTCATGACCTAGTCAACTGGAATGCATTCTTCCCCTGAATTACCCGTCCCAAAGAATAAAAGAAAAATATCTTTGATGATATTTTTACCTACTCTAGTTGCAACAGGTGGAGTCTCTAAGCTGTGAAGGAGGATAACTGTTGTAATGGATTGCATGATGTTTCAACTCGGTTTGTACTATTTTTTCTCCTCATTTTCAAGAATGAGACTACTTGATATATCTTAAAATCCACCAGTGCGTGAGCGTCCTTCTCCCCTCATTTGCCATACCAGAGCCTTAGACGCGCGCACTTATAACATATTTCATTTTTCGTTGGTCTGTGTCACGAAAGATACTATTTTTGTGTACCCAAACCAACGAGACGAAAATTTCTAGCTGGTTTTCCTACGATACGACAGTTGACCACCAGGCCTTTATATCCTCCGGTGGAGACAAACGTCTCTTCAGGTACACTGTGTCCGTCGTCAGAGGCATCAATATGGTAAGACATCATTGTCTAATGATTATTGTGAATACCAACGAAATTAGTGAGTGAGCTATTGTGAATTGTGACAATTCCTCGATTATTCCATGTTATTCGTAAATTCTTTAGATTTATTTATGAGGTCTTGGCGGATTTCTTGGCGAAGATGTATGAGCTATCATGTTCGAAAAGTGATGTGTTACTTGCGGTGTACAAATAGCTGTTTAATACCTATTCTAGTTGGCATTTCGGCATTCGCGGAATTTCTTGTACTACTTTTCTTTATTATTTTTGTCGACAGGAAACCCCCCAGAGAGTAATTTATATGCATCATAAATTATTTTACTGTAATCTGGAGTATTCACACTTTTTCATGTATAAAGTGTACAGCCTTGCGAGGCGTTTTGCATTTCCATCGGTTACATATTATTCAGAACTGACTTGGTTTTTAACAGTCCATCCGTTTATTTGATCTTAACAATGTATTCTCTTATCGTTCTTGTTATTTCGCTTGCACTCCTAGATTCACAGTCATGTTTACTTGAGTAACTATTTGCATATATTAGTGTTTATTCATCTTTTATACTTCTTTTTCCGCTATTACGTTCGTTTTCACCGACGCACGAAAAAATTTAATAAACAAACTTAGCGAATTCGTTAGAAAATTCTATTGGATTTCTATTAAACTTTCTATTTATATAACTTATTCTCTTCAGATATTTTCATAGAATTCGCTCGGTTCACATTTTCTAAGTTTTTTTCATTTTATTTTTCTTTTCTTCTCATCAAGAAAATCAAACAAAAAAACTTGGAAAATATAAGCCAAGGAAATGCTATAGAAACTATTTCAATAGAATAACTTGTATAGAAAAATCGAATGCTTCTAACTTTTTCTATAAAATATTTTCTATTAAACATTTCAATAGAATCGGCCAAAAACTAATAAAAAAATTTAACAGAAGTCGAATAGAATTGTCTAGGGAATTCACTAAGATTTTCTATAAAATTTGTTCACCCCTGGGAAATCATGTTTGTCAAAAGTAATATTTTCCTTTAGTGCACTATTCTCTCATTTTAGAAAATGAACAATATTGTTGAAAAAAATCCGTAATCACGACTGAATGAATTTGATTGAATTCGCAGGAGGAAGACGAGCAGAAAACAGCAGTGATGCGAAAGGCATTCCAAATGTTCGACACAACAAAGAGTGGCTTCATCGACACTCTGAAGATCTCCACGATCCTCAATACCATGGGTCAGCTGTTCGACGACGCTGATCTCAACGCCCTGATTGAGGAAAATGATCCCGATCACGTTGGCAAAGTGAACTTCGATGTCTTCTGCAAAATCGCTGGACGATTTCTCGAGGAGGAGGACGCCGAGGCCATGCAGGAGGAGCTCAAGGAAGCCTTCAGACTCTACGATCGCGAGGGCAATGGTTACATAACAACAGCCACCCTGAAGGAGATTCTCGCTGCATTGGATGACAAACTAACTAGCTCGGATCTCGATGGCATCATCGCTGAAATCGACACCGACGGCTCTGGCACCGTGGACTTTGACGGTTCGTAGAGAATTTTCTCCCCCCGGTTCAGCTCATCACTCATCTCTAATGAGGTGGCTTTTTTTAGATGACAAGTTATTACACTCGACTAACGTGTTTGCTTCTAATTTCAGAGTTCATGGAGATGATGACTGGAGAGTAGATGTCATTTCCTGCCGTTGGACCTCATTTGTCAAATTATGAAGTAAGAAGAATTGGACATCTTCGGGGAGATGATCGGAAGATTGTGATTTCAATTAAATTCGGTGATCGAGGCGGTTCATTACACTTGACGTGGTGATAATGATTGAAGAAAATCGGAGGATCCTCACATCATTCGACTAAATTCGTCCCTTGGAATTGAATTGATTACTGACTAGCGATAGTGATTAAGCGATAAATAAACAAAATTTTCTATTCAATTGTGTTGACTCGAAGCTTTATGCCCTCCCATGATTGACGAGTAGAAATTATTTACTGGGCGTTATACTGTTAGAGAATGACTTCTGAAATTTCACGTAAAAAATCGTGTAATTTTTGACAATTACTCATTCACACAAAATTTTCAATGTATTTTCAATGGAAGTGCAATTTTCAGGTCTACATCATGATGAAAATGATTGAATAATTAGAATATTCAGGCAGAAAATACATTTGAAATCTGGATATGGTGTGCGGTATACCGTATTCCTATCGCTGTTTACGTTTTTCCCAAGATATCCGCCCTCTCACTCCCTTCGATTCCTACGTGAGCAGGTACCCAGAAAAAAGTGATTTCGCCGTGATCTCTGTCGTCATTATAAAATTCGGAAAATTTCCATTTTATTTGAAGGATGTGAAAATTAGTTTTTTCACACCCATGGACGGAAAGTTCGTACTTTGCTCCCTGGTAGGGTAAGCTAACCAGTAGATGGACACCACCCTATAGATGGACGAGCTACTTTTGGATAGGAAATTACGCAAAAAATACTGAAATGCGAATTGTTGTTTTGAATTTTCACTAACTGTTGTGATTCTTAACCCCTGAGTGACGATTTTTTTTCGATCAATTTTTTTTTTAATATCTAAAAAACAAATGTCCATCTACTGGGCGGTTTTCTCAGGCGTCCATCTACTGGGCAGTTTACCCTAAGCGGGAGAAGAGTTGCCCTCTCGGGCGGAAAGTACTGATTGAAGTACAGTAGAGGCTTCGTATAAGATACCTTAGGGACAGTAGGAGAGTAGAATTCTGGGAACCTCTATACCCCCACTACGCGCGCCCATAAAGAGGAGAAAAATAGCAATCAACGGGTTTCAAATAAGATACCTCGCGCGTTGCGCCCGAATTCAATGAAATTTTCACTTTTACTGAATGAATATCGATAACTACTCAATTTATATGTGTGTAATGTTTTGAATTTATATCGCCCGCGTTCCTTTTTCTCTCCAAACATAACTCCGCGTGATAGAATGGCAGTTGATGTTGGGGGATTGTTGGTGGACTCGAGAATAATCACAGACGAAAAATTACGTTTTTTCGATGGGAGAAGTGAAAAAAAAATCGATGTATATTTCCAGTACTTGAAAAAAGTGGTGTGACCCCACCTTAAGGTCATTAGACCTTAACACCATTTGATCCATTTGACCATTTGATTTGTTTGCAACTACTCTCTTCCTGTTGAAAAATGACCGGGGCCATGGGTATCTCATAAGAAGCCCACGGAACGTAACATTCAGGAGACGATAGAAGTGCCGAGAGCGGAAGTAGGCCTCGAGCGTTCGGAGTGCGAGGTATCTTATAGAGAGGTATCTTATACGAAACCTGTGCTGTACTCTCATGAATGAAGGGTAGAATTCACTTGCTGCCGATTAGAATTAATGCGCCAAATTGTGAGTTGAGAAAAATTGGAAGTCTTCGGAAAAATGTTAACGGTGATCGGAAAATTATGTTTTCAATTCAATTCGTTAAACGCGATGATTCGTTACTTGAAGTGATGATATTGATTGAAGATACCCAGAGAGTCCTGCTATCAGTAGGCTAATTCGTCGATTGATGGTGTTCGATTTATGATGGTAAAAGAAGATTAGTTTCAATATTTCGACGTCTGGAATCCCATTATTAAAAAACTAGTATTAAAGAAATCAACGAAGAAACATATAATTAAGTATGCAAGACTAGCTTATTGTGTGTAGCATGGGATACGTGTTGTTTTTATCTCCCTGCACTCTCATGATCGAAGAGTAGAATTCATTCGCTGCCGATTGGACTTAATTCGCCAAATTACGAGTTGACAAGAATTGGAAGTCTTCGCAAAAATGTTGACGGTGATCGGAAGATTATGTTTTCAATTCAATTCGTTAATCGAGATGACTCATTACTTGAAGTGATGATATTGATTGAAGAAAACGAGAGAGTCCTCAGATCAATCGACTAAATCCGTCCATCAGAACTAAATTGTTTACTCACTAGCAATAGTGATTCAGCCAAATTACGAGTTGAGAAGAGTTGGAAGTCTTCGGAAAAATGTAGACGTTGATCGGAAGATTATATTTTCAACTCAATTCGTTAATCGAGATAGTTCATCGCTCGAAGTGCTAATATCCATTGAACAAAACCAGAGAGTCCTCACATCAATACACTAAATTCGTCCATTAATGACCGTAAATGAAGAAAACAACGTATTGCGTTCAAGAGAATTTATTAGTTTCAATATTTCAACATCTGTAGCCCCATTATTAAAAAAATAGTATTAAAGAAATCAGTGAAGAGAAAAATAATTAATCACTCAATAAGAGCTTATTGCATGTAGGAAGTTTCTACTTGGTCTACGTGGTAAACCATGACACCTGTGACGTAGATGTTGGGTGCGAAGAGAGCGCTCTTGGCGAGTGGTCTGTCCAAGGGCCACCCCAAGGGCTTGTTGTCAAGGGACACAGCGCCACCGATAACGGTGCTGATGTGTTTTCCCTGATAGTATTTCTTCAGGTATTCGACGTTGTGCTGGTGGTGGCTGTAGACACCCTCAACATTCTGGATGATCTCCTGCTGGTAGACTCCCTGGACTCCTTCGACTCCTTGAACTCCTGGGTAGACGGTGTGGACACCTTGTCCAAGTATTCCTACCGGGACACCCTGTCCGAGGATTCCACCCTGGACACCCTGGACACCCTGTCCGAGGATTCCACCCTGGACACCCTGTCCGAGGATTCCACCCTGGACACCCTGTCCGAGGATTCCACCCTGGACACCCTTGTGGAGAACGCCCTGATGCACGCCCTGGACGGTGTGAGTGTATGGCATCTGTCCGATGACCTGGGGCAGCTGTTGTCCATAGAACTGAACCTGTTCACTGGGAATTACTCCCACCTGGTGCTTGTGGATCATGGCGGGGAAGGGGAAGCTCGTGGGGTACTTCTTGTAGAGATAGTTTCCGTAGTAGTACTTCAGCTTCTCAACCTGTTGTCCGGTTAATCCAGCCTGAGAGGTCTGGACGGGCACAACATCGACTGTCTGCTGGGTGCCGACGTTCACTTGCCCCTGGATCACCTGTGGGTACTCATTGACACTGACAACCTTGTAGTTTATGATCTGGTAGTTCGTCAAGTCAGGTGTGACGACAGGTCCGTACGTGATTTGGGTGGGCTCAACAGTGTGGATGACCACCAAGACCTGGAGTGGAAGACCGCCGTACTGTCCCTTGGGGATGGAGAGCCTGGCTGGGAATCCGAAGATCTGGTGGGGCTCGTGGACGTAGTAGGGGTTCTGGCTGCGGATTGCGCTCTCGAGGTGAACCTTCAGGCTGCTGATGGATGGGTAGTCGTAGCTGAGGTGGGGGGCGTGCTGGGAGTCCCTGACGATGACGTTCTGGCCCTGCTGTAGCTGGTGAACAAACTGGTCGAGCTCAACGAAGGACTGGCGGTGGGTGTTGATGTCGACGATCTTGCCGTTGTGGTCGAATTTCGGCCCAAGGTAGACGCGGACTACTGCGTTCTGGATTGGCTGCTCAGCGGTAACCACGATCTTGTACTCGTAGGGCTTGTGGTTCAGTCTTGCCACTTGAGCCTTGATGTGGACGTTCTGTTGCTCGACCGTTTGGGGCTGGTTGACAGCGTTGTTCAGGCTGATCTGGTACTGCTCGAAGTAGGTTACAAGGTCGGGGAAGACTACCTCCTCGATCTTAACTGTGGGGAGAACGATGTCGTTGTATTGCCATGCTGGGAGACCGTTCTGGTAGTGGTTGAAGAGGTTTATGATGTATTTGCAGAGGGAGAAGAAGACGGGGTCGCGGACAGCGGTCTCGTACTGGTCGAGGACTGATGGGGTGTAGTCCCAGATGCTGAGGAAGTCGGGCACGTTGCCGAGGAGTTGACGAGCTGCGGCCTGGAGGCTACCGTAGTACCTTGGGTTGACGCTCTTGCCGACACCTTCGATCAAGTCTCCGAGGATGTTGAGACCCTGGGGCTGGTAGAGGGAGAGGAAGGACTGCCCGGGGGTGATTACGTGGCCAGAGTCAATTGCTTGCATGAGCCTCTTCTCGAGTGTCTGGACCTTCTTGATGAGCTTGTGGTGCTTGGGCAGGAGGTCGAGGTAGCTGCTGCGTCCGGGGTAGGGGAGGCCGTTGATGTGCATAAGGTGGGGATGGTAGGAGATGTCTGGCTGCTCGAGGTTCAGGTCCTTGATTGGGCCGAGGGAGTTCGAGTAGCGGGCGAGGTTGTAGTGACCGAGGAGCTGACGGTGGAGGTAGTAGTAGATTGAACCACGTCCGATGTGAACTTGGGTGGTCTCATCCTGGACGCCGTGGATTTTCTGCTGTGGGAGGAGAATATGATTACGTGGTTGTCGAGATGAATTCGCTGGAGAATTCTATTGGATTTCTATTAGTTTTTGGCCGATTCTAGTGAAAAATTCCGCAGGGTCTGCGCTTTTTCTCAAATGACATCTTCAGTGTAAAATATTCCAGGCCCGTTTTCAATGAATATCTCGGGATCTAAGGGGGATAGCAAAATTTCTGTCACGACCTTTTTTGTAGCCCTTAATTCGCTCTACGAAAAAGGTGATTAGAAAAATTTCGTTATCTTCCTTAGATTCGAAGATATTCTGCACAAAATTGAAACCTGAATCGATTCACACTGTTTTAGCAATCCGCTACTGAACAGCGAATATTCTATTGAGTTATTTCCCACAGAAATTCGAGAAACGCCTATAAAATGAAATTGAAATGTCTCAGTAGAAAAAGTTGTACAGAAAGATGAATTTTCACTAATTCCATTGCAAACTCTTCAATAGAATCGGCCAAAAACGAATAGAATTTTCTATTCACTATTTATTACTTCTGGGGTTATCAATCCACCGAGACCAAGGTAGGCGTTGTACAGGGAGAGACCGATGTCATGGGTGAAATAGCTCAGGTATTGCTCAGCCGTTGGCAGGGAGTCAGTGTAATTGACATTGATGACGACAGTCTGTTTAGTGAGTGGGTTGTTCACGACGTTTTGTGCCTGTTTGATGACTCTGTTGTCGATGTAGTGCTGGGGCAAGATCTCGTAGAGTGCTGGTGGTACGATTCCCTGGGTGTCCGGGCGGACGAGGATAGCGGCGATCAAGGCCTTGACGAATTGCTCCTCGTTGACGGTGACGCGAGCCCAGGCGGCGGTCTTGATGAAGGTGTCGTAGTTCTTGGCACCGATGAGGATCCTCGAGAGAATGGCAACTTCTTTGCGGAGGGTGTTCACGGAGATTGAGAAGGGAGTTCCCTTTGGCTGGATCTCACCCAATTTCACAAGCGTCAGGTAGTAGTTGACGAGTTCGGGTTCAGTGTATTCCTGGACGTTTTGCTCGATGTCGTAGGTCAGACCGAGTTGCTGGTACTGCTGGTTGGGAATTGGCTGGAGAATCTGGTCCAAGAGGTTGATTATGTCCAGCTGCTTCTTCAGCAAGTCCTGGTCGGCTGAATATTTCAGATAGATTTTGCATTATTCTTAGTAGTGCTTTGGACGGTGGCTGAACGAGGCTAGAAGACGGCCACTGCCGCAAGGGTGGGGGGATTGGCACATTGAAAGGCTCTAGGCCTGGGAGAACGCAACACACTCTTGAAAAAAGAACCTGTGCCGACCTCTGTATAGGGCAGTGTCCCTGAAGGGGGGTAGGCTAAATCAATGTTGAATGTTACTAGTGCTTTGGCGGCAATTTTTTTCATGTAAAATCTACGTTTAGACGATAAATGGTAGAACAGTCTAGAATATTCTGAAATATTGTCCGGGTACCTAGAGAGTGCATCGATGATGAAAGGATCGCGTAAGCTCTCAAATCAATCGAGAAGTTTTTATACATTTTTACGGTAATTTTACGATCAAATCACGCAGAAGGATTTTCCGATGCGTTAGTTTCTGCGTTAATTGAGAAATTGCTAAAGATTTATAGAACATTTCAGAGGATTTTGTAACGTTCTGGACCTTTCTTGAACTGTCTAGAACCTTCCGTGAATTTCCGGAGGTACGGACATCTCAAATTATATAGTGTAATTATTCTTAGTCTAATGTCTGGACGTCTGGAGAAGCCACATGGGATTTTTCTTAGGTATTTGGAAAACTATGAATGTCTTGATTTCACTTACCAGCATGAATCTTGAGGGGCGTAGGAATGGCTGCCACTGTGGCCACCAGGGCCGCGAGTACAAGAGCGAATCTCATTGTTACAATGAGAACACAAAACCTGTTCTGTGCTTTCCACCTTGCACTACCCGGCTTTTGTACTCACTTGGTATCAATAAATTCGGGGGTATCATCAGCGGCCCGTTGACCCTGCACCATCCCGGAGATGCGATGTCTACAGTGAGATGATTAGTGGGCGTATATTCATGTCTGTTTTTCGAACGTCAGGGGTCACAGGGGTCGCCAAAAAATTTGGGTATGTGTAAATTGTTATTCTTGGCAGTGGAGTGATGCAATTTTTTGCAATTGTCATGATTCTGTGCTATCGAGATTGTTTACGAGAATTTGCTCGTGAATTTGGCAATCATACGTGATAGTTTCGAAGTTTCTTGGTGGCTTACGCGCACGACGAAATTTCATAGAAATCCCAGCGAATTCGATAGTAAATTATATTCGGATCGAAGTTGTAAAGCGGCTCAACTCTCAGCTGGGTTTTCGTGGAATAGCTGTAAATATAAGGGAGATAGCGAAATTTTTGTAATGACCTTTTTTGTAGTTCTTAATTCCCTCTGCAAAAAACGCTATAACAATAATTTTTCTATCTGTCTTATATTCTGAGATATTCACTGAAAACTGACTCGGTCAAAATCGACTTGAACCGTTTTCCGCTTCACTACGGTATTAGATTTCTATTGAAGATTCTATTAACTTTTGGCTGATTCGATTGAAGATTCCTCAGCTTTGCTGCAGGTTTTATTGCAGAAAATGTCCAATAGAAATCATTTTATAGAAAAAATCAGTAGAATGTTATATTTTTATACAATTTTTATACAATCTGCGCTTATTTTGGAATAGAAATGTTCAATGGAAAATTTTCTATAGAAATTCCTCGATGCAATTATTCTTTTTTTAAAAGATAAGAGAAATAGAATGGTAAAAACTTGGAAAATTCATGTCGAGGAATTTTTATAGAAAATGTCTCAACAGAAAAAATTGTATGAAAATGTGAAATTGTCCTGATTTTTCACATTGAGACATTTTCTATGAGTCAACATAAGTCAAAATTGATACCACTATCAATTTTCTATAAGAATTCCTTGACATGAATCTTCTATTTTTTTCCATCCTATTTTTCTTCTCTTTTCATAAAAAGAAATGAAACAAAAAAACTTTGAAAACATCGGTCGACGAATTTTTCCGCCGAGGAGCTTTATTGATTTTTTCTATACAATATTTTTCATCGAACATTTCTATTGAAAAAAGCACAGATAAGCTGCGGAATTTACTAATGCAGAATTTACTAATTTTTTTATCTAATAGAATGTTCTAGCGACTTTGCTATTAGGGTTTCCTATCAAGTTTTTTCGCACGTGTATTCTTTCATTCTCTCATTCTTTCAGTTGATTAGTTATTTTGGGATTTTTATACTTGTTTGCGGCATAAGAGATGATTGCGGAAAAAACAATGAATAATTAATTATAGAATGATTTTTTCAATCAGCGTAGACTGTTTTTCTTACTGAAGTGAGAAAATGTTAATGTTTTTTGATAAATATTGAGCAGATCGTTGATCACGACTGACCCCGTTCATCATCATCATCCCTATTGTTATCTCATTCGTTCGTAATCTACAATGTGATTTTCATCTCCGTATAAAATCTCAGAAAATCTGAGAGCCAATTACTGCAGGGAAATTGATTAGACTCATTGATTTGTGGAACCCATTAGAATGTTTCACAAATCGCGAGTCACTAATCAATGCTAATTCATTGGTAACTCAGTGATAACCACCCACGGATCCGTGTCAATCATACGCTCTCGGCCGCATTGCAACATCCCAAGCGAATTCAGTAGTGAATTATCAAAACAAGATAAGTCATCTGCAGTTGAACATAAATTTTTAGAGGATGTATCGAATTCTTTTCGAAATAACGAATTTTTTAAATATATTTTTGTAGCTGTCTTCACGTTCTCCAAAATTATTCCCACTAAAATGCTCATATTGCCCTGAAGGTTGGAAATATTCGCCGAAAACTCATTCTTGATTCCAGTTAAAGGAGTATGAATAACCTTCAGGTGAGACGTTGAGTGTAATGAGGAAAAAGAAATTCAAAACGCAAAAAAAATATTCACGATTGATCATTTTTCCGATGAATTGTAACTTGGATGAGCGTAAGAAATTGATCCATTAAATTCTTTCTTCCATTGAAGTTTTTTGCACCCAACCTTTGTGTACCCAAAATTTTCGATGACTTATCTTTCAACATTCAGTGTTAATTTCGATACTTCACTCGATATTAGCGATTATTTTTTTCTACTTCAAACGTTTTCTTTCGGTCAGTTTAAACAAAACCGAATTTTTTTCACTTCAGAATTCATGCAGAGTTGACGTCATATCATATTAAATCGAATCTGAATAAAAAAGAATGAGCTTGTGATCAGGCGATTTGTTACTATCAATTTTCATTGGGAAAATTATAAATGATGAATCATTTTTTTAAGCTTTTTGAATTTATTGTTCCTCGTTACACTCAATGACTCAACTGGAGTTTCTTGACACTTCTTTAAGGTATATCCTAAGACAATCGGACCCAAAAGTTAGTCCCTATGGATTTTCAGAAAAAATTATAAATAACTTAATTTATTGCATTTTCATAAGTTATTGAGTTTTTCGATTCTCAGGTGTTGTTGATGCACGCAACAATAACTGTTTGAATCAAATAAGAAATTATTTGTCAATTGATTTTTTTAATCGAATAAGAAGTGCTTTCACGAAATTTCTATTTTTTAGAGTTGAATATCGCCGAGGGGACACTCACTCCATAATTGAGTGCCACCACGATTTCGGTGATTCTGAGCGTCACGGGAGGTGATTTCATGATTTCAAGTGAATTCATTAATTCGAAATCAATGATTTCAGAAAAATAAAGTTAATAAATAATCGAGGTGGGGCAAAACGGGTTTCGTCAAATTATGAAAATCAAAATTGACAATAATAACTGACAAATGATAATGAATGCGTTTGATTTCACTCCGCCAATCTTGAGCTAATGATGGTACAAAGCGGTCCATTTTACAATTTAACTATGTCAGTAAGTACGACATTCTATTATCATCCTTGGCAGGCGTGTCAATTTCAAAATCACGAATTACTTGCACGGTTCGCACTACGCCAGTGCGCCACTGATTTCGGTGATTTCATTGATTTCATACGATTTCACGTGATTTCGGAGATCATTTCGAAAATGATTTCGGAGAGCAGAAATCACTTGATGTCAGTGATTTCGGTGATTTCAAGTGTTTTCGGAGTGATTTCGGAATAATTTCATGCCAGAGTGGCGCCGTGATTGCGGGAGTGAGTAGCCCCTCAAATATCGCTGAAACTATTTCACCATATTCGGTAAATTTATCAATCTATTACAGATTCGTTTTTTAAGAACATCGTAAGAATCTTTTTTCATATAAAATTAAAAAATCGAGTTCGGAGGGATCCACAACCCCCGTTTGGCCTATGCCTGTTAGAAGCCCGCATTTCGTTATTTATTAGGGGAGAGTGGGGCAAAATGAAAGTCGAAAAACGACTGTTTGACGCAATTCCAGTAAAAAAAGTTTTTTCATTCATTTTTTTTCAACTTTGTCAACTTTTGTTTATTAACTTTCTTTATTCTTGGAAGTACTGATGAGAATAATAATTTTCCATTCAGCAAAATGTAAAATTATTGAGAAGTTTTGACGGGAGAAGACTTTGTCAATGGATTAATTGAAAAGAAAATGTGATGCTGAATTTCCATCCAATGAGAAAGGAAAAGTGTAATCGGCCTAATCTAATCAATTGAATTATGAGCCAAATAGAAAATGATTATTCTCATTAGTACTCCCAATGACAAAAAAAGTTAATAAAAAAGAAAAAAAAATCTGTTGATAGAAAAAAAAATCAACAGATTGAGTTGAGTTTTCTGTTGATAGAAAAAAAAATTTTTTTTTGCTTGAATTGCGTCAAGGAGTTGTTTTTCGGCTGTTTCATTTTATCATCTTAAGAAAAACGTGTTTCCTACGGAGTCTAGTTTCAAACAATCTACCCGCCAGGTGCACAGTCCGCCCCCACGTGACCACTCCGAGGTCTTATCAACCCTGAAACCCTCCTAAAATCATCCCCTTGAAGTAAATCGATCGTCCCGCGCACAATCAGCGCCGAGTATTGAGATTCGCAATGTCCCATCTCCCTTCAATCCGCCGAATCCATCTCCCTCACTCCCTCAACCTTGAATTTCCTCGACGACCTCCCGTACACCCGGTCACCCACGGAGCGCTTCTTCTCGGCGGGTGGGGTTGTTTTTACTCCCTAAAAGCCTCATGTGCGCCTTGTGCCGAGTATACGCACTTTCCAAGTGCGTGAAGCAGCAAAAAAGTGACTAAATACGAGAGTCCATGTTTTCGTGTTGGAGACGCAAATGGGAGGGAATTGAGTGTGTGGACAATGCTCTCGTGTGCCGCGGGGATGTTTTAACCTCTCGCTGAGGGCTCAGGGATCCCAGTTGCATCGAGCAATTTCGCAAGTTCAAGCGAAAATTGAAGTTCGATGAGGATTTTTGAGTGAATAAATTTGTAAATTTAATCCGGAGAAATGTGAACCAGATGATCGAGTTCGCGGCGCTCGATTGGTAGTTCATACGAAGGGATTATCATTGTAAAAATTAAGTAAGTACTTGCATGAATGAAAATGCCACGTATTGTTTGCATTTTCAAAGTTCAAAAACTATTTCCGTCAATTCATGAAACGAGAGATTGAAACATGAAGAAATTTATTCGGGTATTATGTCATATTTATTGATTTGTAGATAGAGCAATTGCTATGTCTTCTGGAGGGAAATTCAAGCGTTCAACCAAATTTCAATATTTAGAAAGTTTAAGGGGTAACAGAGGGTCGCGTTTCCTCGAAATTTTCAAAGAAATTTCCTGCTCCAAGTTATTAATATTATTCAAACCCACAGCACATTGATCCTCATCATCTCCTCCTGGAGATTAATGTGCTTTGATTTGTAAAAATATCGATAACTTTCGGCAGGAAATTTGTTCAAAAATTTTGAAAATTGACGTCATTCTGTTACTCCTTAAGGGGACACTACTACGAGTTTTAAAAGTCGCGGGCTATTGGAATCAGACTTTTCATACATTGAATAACGATTATACATTTCTAAAAACGAATAATTAGTGCAAAAAAATTAGTTGTTAATTGTTCGTTTGCCCCACAGACGCTTAAAATGCTAAACATAGTCCAGGGCCTCCAATTTTTGAGCTACAGAGGTTTTTTAAATATTTTAAGGATAATTTTTCTGCCTATTTCACATGAATGGCGCAAATTTTTATATTAAACAAAACGAACTTAGATGTGCAGGAGTCGAATTTCAAAAAAATAATCCATCATTGCTATTGTGCATATTTTTTCAAAAATTTTGTAAGAGTCAAAATATGAGGATCAAAATCTAAGCGTGAACATCTAATGCTCAAAATCTAAGGGTCATTTATACTCATTTATCAATTCGTACAAAGAATACTATTGTCTTCTAGGAAAAGAAAATTTCCAAACATTAAAAATCGATTGACAACATTCGTGAAATCTTCATCAATTGTCCTCCAAATCCCCCAAAAACCCTCGTTTTCATTCCTCCGAATAGAAAGCACATCAAATTAAATCAGCCGCTAAATCCACCTCATTCTCCCCGCTCCGAAACGGACTTCACTCCCGCAATTTCAAATAACCCGCTTCTCCCCCACCACTTACCCGCCGCTCTCCGCGCGTTCCAAATACTCCCCTCCCACACATGAAATAACACAAGCTCTAACCTCGAATACCAGTGCATGGAAGGACTCAGTGCTCAGTATTTTTTCCCCCAATCCTCAATAAGTACCCCACAGTATCAAATGTGGATGAACCCCAGTCCTGCATGTTGCTGTTGGATGGAATCACCGGTGAAATTAACAGTTTGATTGACTAATTAAGGATGGTGCAGCGACCGGTGGTGCCTCGACGTAACGTCAGGATCCTCCTGATCGGTGATCAGGGTGTGGGTAAGACCTCCCTGATCCTGTCGTTGGTGAGTGAAGAGTACGCCGAGGAGGTGCCCCACAAGGCCGAGGAGATAACGATACCAGCGGACGTTACCCCCGAACAAGTGCCCACCCACATTGTCGACTATTCGTCTACCGAGCAAACTGAGGACCAACTGATGGAAGAGATCCAAAAGGCTCACGTTATCTGCGTCGTGTACTCAGTCGACGATGAGGATACGTTGGACAGGGCTGCCAGCTACTGGCTACCACTGGTGAGAAAGTGCTCGACTAGCAACAGATGTCCTGTGGTGTTGGTTGGAAATAAAATTGACCTCGTCGACTACTCCACGATCGAGGCGGTCTACCCCATCATGAAAGAATTCTCGGAGATTGAGAGCTGCATCGAGTGCTCGGCGAAGACTCTCCAGAACATCTCGGAGATGTTTTATTATGCTCAGAAGGCGGTGCTGCATCCAACCACTCCGTTGTACAATTACGATACTCAGGAGCTCACGGAGGAGTGCAGGAGAGCTCTGCAGAGAATATTCAAGATCTGTGATCTCGATAACGATGGCCTGCTCAATGACATGGAGCTGAATAACTTCCAGCAGTCGTGCTTCAATACTCCTCTGCAGCCGCAGGTGCTCGAGGATGTCAAGGCTGTACTGTCGAAGAATATTCATGATGGCACTTGCAATGGCTGTGTTACCATGAAAGGTGAGCGAACTGATCTGGTTCTGGCCATGGCTTTTTCGGAGGTTCTGAGTGCGAGTTGGAGCACATTGTTGGGGAAAATTAAAATTCCATGGACACTTGACTCAGTCGTGTTTTCAGGAGAGTGACATTGAATTTGATTTAGGGAGAAAAAAATATGATATTTCAGATTGCAATGGGAATTCAATGAAATTCTGTTTTTTAGCAGCAAGAAGACGAGAATTTTCTAACTTACTTGAATTTTCAGTGAAAAGTGAAGAAATATCGCGGAATTTTCAATTAATTGAAAGCTCAAGAATATATTTACGTGAATTTTCCTAATTTCTCTCAATTTTTATGGAATACATGCACTGGAATTTACAGTTTCCATTTCTTTTTTCATAAAATTTTGAATTTTTAATGACAGAATTGCTGAAAATTTCAGGGAAACTGTAATGGAGTAAAACTTTTGAAGAAATTTCAGTCAAAAACGTTTAGCAGTAAAAGGACACTCTTGACTTCTTTTCAATGTTGATGACCCAGTGAATTGGTAATGAACTGGCATCATTTTTCCCCCCGGAACAGAACAAAATTGTATTCAAGCCATGAAAATTGAAAAAGAGTAAAAACTGCTCATTTCGAGTCATAAGGGTCAATCTGGTTTGATAAGCTAGAATTTCATTATTACCTTTCTCATATTCGTCATTGAAAAGTACATTAGGATTTAATTAAATTCGATTAGGGAGAAAAATTATGAAATTTTACATTTTAATGAAAATTCAATGAAACTCAACATTTTTAACCAGCAAGAAGACAATTTCCCAACTTATTTAAATTATCAATAATGAATTATTCAATGAAAATATGAATAGTAATTACGCTGGTTTTTTAATTAATTGGAAATTCAACGATATATTCAACTGAATTTCCCGGACTTATTTATTTTCATGAAATAACTCCATTGGCGTTTACAGTTTCCATTGCTTTTTCCATAAAATTTTCAGTTTTCAATGACAGAATTTCTTGAATTTTCAGTTGAACTATAATGAGATAAAAATTTTGAAGAAATTTCCGCCCAAATGTTTCCCCTCAACTTAATGTTCACATTTTGATTCATAATTGCACAAATAAATCCTAAAATCCTCACAACTCTCAGAGTTGAATCATTACTCGATTTGAATTCTAGGCTTCATGTATCTCCAATGTTTGTTTATTCAACGAGGGAGGAATGAAACCACGTGGGCGGTTCTCAGAAAATTTGGATACGACAATGAGCTCCAGATGTCGAAAGATTACATCCACCCACCGTAAGTATTCCTCCCCTGTCATAAACATTAATCATTGTCCAAGATTTTTTAATTAATCATGAATCCTTAATGGATTCTTCATTTTTTTTTCCATGGAGATTGAAAGTACCAACTGGGTGCACAACAGAGTTATCCCATAAAGGTCAAGAATTCCTGACAATACTGTTCATGCAGCACGATAGAGATCGCGATGGCGCTTTATCACCACCTGAAATGGAATCATTGTTTTCACGTTGCGTGACACCACCATGGGGCGACGAGTTCAAACACACTGTACCTACTAATGAAAAGGTATTTTTAGAAACTAGGATATACGAGGATGTGTGACGCCAACGATGACCCCAAAACAAGATTTTTATTACTTTATATAAAAAATTGAACAACACAAAAAATAAGTTGGATTTTTTTTTTTGAGGATAGTCACGAACTTTGGCCATTATTAAAAATTATTTTTTCGTCAGAGCTGCCATTCATCTTGTAATGATGGAAGCTTTGTTTATTGTAAACTGCTAGGGAACATTTTTAAAATCTGGCGAGAACTAGGAAGTCTGCTTGTTGGCAATTGGCCAATTTGTTCGGTTCTCAATAGAATATATCATAAGATCATTCCTCATGATCTTATATTTCAGGAATCTAAATAAAACATTAAGTTTTGTCCTCATAAGGGTTCTGATATACAACCGAAATGTCGACTCAACCCATTATTTAATTTATATTTCAGTGCATTATTGACCGCAGGGCCGATCCAATTTTAGTCTCGAACAAGATTTTTGAAATAATCGAAAAATTTCAAGTTCTGGAGATTACGACTGGTTTAAATAGTTTTTAAGTAATTACTAATAATTATGATAAAGCAATCAATTTTCCATTAAAAAAATCATTTGTTCCGAATCGTCACAAATTTACTCAAATTCAGAAGTTTAATAGAGATTGATTTCATGTAAAAAAAATAAAATTTCCGAAAGTTTAAACAATTTTAATTATTTATTTATAAACAGCGAATGTTAAAAAAAAATCGGTGCAAAATCTAATTTGAATGGCGCTATAGTGTAGTCTGTACCAAACTGTAAAAGATGCCTGGATATCCTTAATTAATCTCATTTGTCTATATTAGTGATGGGAAAGAGATTAAATGTTTTTGACCAAACGCGATTGATACCCTTGATTAATTGAATTAATTAATTCTCCAGGGCTGGATTACCTATCAAGGATACATGTGTCAATGGGCCCTAATGACACTAACCAACGTACGAAAAACCCTGGAGTACATGGCATACCTAGGCTACAGTATGTTTAACAATGAGTGTCAAACGAGTGCTATAACCGTCACAAGAGAGAAGAAACTGGATCTCGCGAAGAAACAGTCCAGTCGAAATGTCTACACCTGTCACGTGATTGGGCGAAAGAGCAGTGGAAAAACCACTCTATGTAGGACATTTATCGATCCCAAACTCGAGGTATTGAACTCACTGCTCTTTCCTAGATGATGGAGTTCTGTTTTTACACTGAATTACTTGTTCGCAGAAATTGACTGATGATAATGTACCATCGAGCGCTCAGATTGTGGCGAATACGGTGCACGTTTATGGACAGGAGAAGACTATTATATTGAGAGATATTAATATTTTGAATGTTCAAGATGCCTTAACTCCTGCACAAATACAGTGCGATGCTGCAGCTCTTGTTTACGATGCCAGCGATCCAAAGTCATTCGAGTATATTGCTCGTATTTATATTGTAAGTATCATCGATACGAACTGAATATAAATGAACAGGGGTGGAGACCAGAACGAAAATGTCGAGATAGCTTTTTGATGATTTTTGATGATTTAAATAACTAACTGATTATTCTCAATTTTTTCCAGAAATATTTTGCGGACAGCAAGATACCCGTACTAATAGTAGCAAACAAGAGCGATCTCGCTGAAGTTAAACAAGAGTACCTGCTCCAGCCAGCGAGCTTCTGCAGCAAGTACAAACTCATGCCCCCACAACCGTACAGCATCACTCGTACTGTACGACCGGAGGTATTCGTCAAACTAGCGACAATGGCTGCCTTTCCGTGAGTATCTCTCCTGATAAATCACTGATTCACAAATGAACGAGATATTTACTTTTCATTTGATTATTCCATGCATAAAGAATGCCACCCAGGAATTAGTTTGCTTGAGGGAATATTCATATTCCAATTGCTTTAGAGATTCTTCGGTTTACAATCCGTTTATTACGAGATGTCCTGCAAGTTCTCCTCTTATTTACGTTTATTTTCATTTTTATTATAACATGAAAGGATAAATACACAGTTTTTTTGAATTGTCAGAAGATGAATTGTCAGAAGCAAATGCAGAATTCAGTTTTCGAAGCCAAACACAAATCATTGAACACAATTTGTCATTAAGGGGACGTCCATTCCGAGGAAAAAAATTGTATTTTTCGAGGAAAAATTTTTCTAAATGCTATTTTTTGCGTAATTTTCTGTCAAGAATTCGATTTCGGTGGCCAGAAGTGTCTCCAATCGCTCAAAACTAGAGATTCGAATTTTTTGTAACCCAAAATTCCACTTCAACGAAATCCCCAGTGTATAATTTTTTTAGTAGTTTTTCGAATAGAATCACCAATATTGTCGCTTCTTAATTATGAGAAGATCCATTTTTTAATTTGTTCGTTTATTGAAATTTCTATTATCTCGATTTTTTTTTGTTCAAGTATTATGTAGGTACTTAAATAAAATTAACGGTCACAAAAGTGACCCAACTTGACCCGTTAAAAGTAACGACCTATTTTTTTGCTGAAAAATGAACTTTAAAGTGCGTCTTCTCTCCCTTTTTTCATGACCAAAGAGCGAAAATTGTTAATCATATTTTAAAAACAGCTATTTAAAAAGCTTTTACGCTGAGGATTCTTTCTGAGTTGAATTTTCAGTTACAAAAAATTCAAATCTGTAATTTTGAACGATCGGAGATAAATTGGACGTACAAAATCGGATTTCCGAGGAAAAATGCGAACAATAATATTCTATTAATTTTTCCTCGAAAAACAAAAAGATGTTTCTTCCGGGGTGAATCTTCTCTCAAATTGGAAACAAAATCGGAAACTAATAGAAAGCAATTTCGTGTTTAGCCGCTTTCAAGCAGCGTGGGTATTATTTTACAAACACAGGTTGGTTCAATTTTCTACACTGTTTAAATTTTAATCGTAGGCACGTCAATAGGCTGAAGCGATTTGCTGTATTTTTTTGTCATTCACAATTTGAATGTTAAACGCTGAGAATTAAAACACAGCTTCTGGGACCATCTAATATGTTTACACTTGCATATTAATTGTTGTTGAAGAATACATATAATCGGATTTGTGGAAGCAAGTTTTCCATTTATTCTTTCGACTTGTTTCAGCCCTTTGAGGCGTACGGTCCACATGTTGCTTGTCAATCCTTCACCAAGTCAATGGTGGAGTTCTTTCACAAGGTTCCTCTTCGTATTTTTCATGTTTTATGAGCTTTTATTTATTAACTGATCATCGTTTATACTTGAGGTTTTTTGGAATGCGCATGGAGTTGTTATTTCATGGTTAAATGTAATCCTGGCTTCTTTTTTTCATTTTATGAGTAATAATGAAGTGATAACGTCATTTTATGAAGCGGATTTAGAATAGGAAAGTGAGAAGTTCAAAATAAAGATCAGCAATTGTTGGAAAATCAAGGGGTAGTGGAGAAAATACTAATAAGTCTGAGGATTTTTCACAATATCCCTGGATTTTTCCCAAAATATCTCAATATGGAGATGAAGAATGTCATTGAAGGGAGATTATCCTGAATTTTAAAAGTTGTTGGTTATTGTCTAAGCATCTTCATTTGTTTCTCCCATATTCTGTACATATGCGGAAATTCATAATTAGCGTGAAGAAACTGATTGTTCACTGCCCGTTTGCAATCTAGAACCATACACTTATCAAATCGAAGGAATAATTCGGTTTACTCAATTTCTGAAATGAACAGCTTTTTTCGAAAAATTTACAAAAAAAAATGTGCAGAAAAACATTTACGAGACACTTTTTTGATATTCGACTTTAAAATAGCGTAATTTCCATGTTCTTATCTTAGAATGATCCACTGCAATTTTCTAATGCCGTCTAATAAGAGAAACATAGGAAGGTTCTCTTCAATAATCCGCGACTTACAAACTCAGGGTATTTTCCGCTTAAGGGTACCAGTGCGTAATCCGCAAAAGCAAAGAATTGAATGAAAAATTTTCAACACATTATTTAATGCATTTAAAAACTGTGTGCAAAATATAAAGAATTGCAAATACAATAACAACGGGAAAAATCTAAAGTTGCTACTCATATATTGGGTTAAATTAGACATTGATAAGTTTAGAATCTTTCCCGTGGTACGCCTCGACGAATAATGGCAGGAAAACATTAAAAAACGTTTTTTAATATTTTGCATACAGATTAAATAATGCAGTAACGAATTCCCATTTAACGCCCGGGTGTACTATCTTTCGAATGTTATCTGGATTTTTTTCATCTTTCGTAATCGAAAATTGTCAATTGAGTGGTACATAATGTAGAAATTACCAAAAATGATAGAATGATTTTAAAAAATTGAAAAAATTCAAAGAGCGTTTTTAATTGAGATTCAGGGTGAGTTGAAAAAGTGGAAATTACAAATATCTGATTCGCTGTGGCAAATCATCTATTAGCTGTCATTTTCCATGGTGTGTAGCAAAACACTAACTCCTCATGGGAAGTGACTGCTAGGAATCTCAATTTTCAAAACAGTGGTATGTAGTCATCTGCCATTTTTATGTGATAAAAGGGTGACTTAAAAATTCTCCAAAATATTACAACTTTTTTCAAAGAGCCTTTTCCATAAGAAATGTCTGTGTGCAGTGTGGGAACAGATTTACGAAATCAGTCTTTCCCCTACATGATATTGGGTGACAGGCCGCCATTTGTCACCGTAAATCAGATAGACTTTTCAATTTCTTGTTATTCAACTTATTCTGAAAATAAATTAAAAATGCTCTTTAAAAAAATTTCAGAATTTCTTCTACTTTTTTTTTTATTATTCATTCATAATTTTTTAAAACCTTTGCATGATGCAGGACTCAATTGACAATTTCAGATGACGAAAGATGAAAAAAAAACCTCGAGATAACGTTCGAAAAATAGTCCACCCGGGCCTTAATTCTCTGCTTTTTTCATAAAATTAGCGATTGAATAATGAGAGAAATACGAATAGAAACCGTTCCGATCCTGAATGCAAAAATGCACTTGTTTTTTTATTCGTATAATTGTGGTAATTCATATGCAATGCGATATCAATGATGGCTGTTGGCTTTATGTTGTCAATCAACAGTCCGGCATGTTCGATTGATCATCCATGATCGGTTAAATGTTTGAATTGGGATTTTGGTGGTTTCAGACACATGAAGCAGTTTGGTCTGGCCCAAGGGGAGTCAGTTGCCTGGTGGAAGGCCGGTCTTGGAATCGCCGCAGCCACTGTAGCTGGTTTTATGATGATGCGTGTACTCAACACGAACAAAAGATAGTCTTACCATATTATATATTTTTTCCTCCTATCCCCGTCCCTCGTATTATACCACTTGTTTAAGAAAACAATGCCCTTACCGTAAAGCACGCGTTAAGTTAATAAACACTGTTCCCAAATTTGAGATTTATCATTCATTCTACCCAATCCTTTTTTACGTGGACACGTCTTTCTAGAAAATTCAGGAAAATTCTCCGGTTTTTTAGAAAATACCAGAAAATTCCGAGGGTCTACTCGCTCCCGAAATCACGGCGCGACTCTGGCATGAAATCAGTCCGCAATCACTCCGAAATCACATGAAATCATCGAAATCACTGAAATCAAGTGATTTTAGCCCTCCGTAAAATCACCGAAATCCGTGGTGCACTGGCGTAGTGCGAACCGTGATTTTGAAAGTGACACGCTTGTCAACGATGATAATAAAATGCCGTAATCATTGCCACAGTAAAATGGTAAAATAGACTGCTTTTTATCGTCATTAGCTCCAGATTAGCAGAGTGGAATCAAATGAATTCGTTATTATTTGCCAGTTATTATTGCCAGTTTTGATTTTCATAATTTGACACAACCCGTTCTGCCCCACCTCTATTATTTATTAACTTTAGTTTTCTGTAATCACTGATTTCGAATTAATGAAATCATTCGAAATCATAAAATCACCTCCCGTGATGCTCGAAATCACCGAAATCATTTTTTCCGGAATCACTGAAATCACCTGAAATCGATTTCATTTTGAAATCATGATGTCACTCAATTATGGAGTGAGTCGCACCTCGAAAAATTCTGATTTTTCAAAAAATTTGAGAACACTCGGATTTTCTAGAACAAACCTCACCTTGATCTCAGATTAATCGTTCATGCCAGGAGATAAGAGAATATCTACCTCTGTGAAAGCATATCAACATTTTTTTCCCGTCGTACACAAGTCCTCAAGCCTTGTGTGCATAATGGACTTATGAGGATTTCCAGAATTTCTTATCGTTCGTCGGGATATCATTGAGAGGATGAATGAAAAATGAGTGAGCAATTGAACGATTTAATAATTTGTTTCATTCACTTCATCATTTTGCGAAAATTTTTTTTCGTAAAAACGCATTCATTGGAAAATTCTTCCGAAAATTCTATTAGTTTTCCGCCGATTCTCTTGTAAAATTCCGCAGCTTTTGCGCGCAGTTTTTTCGGGAGAACATGTTTCATAAGAACTATTGAATAGTCTTCAAAATCAATAGAATTTGATCTTTCTGTAAAACGTATTCTATTTAGATATTTTCCAAGGGTTTTTCAGTATATTTTCTTTTTTTCCTGTCTTTGAAAAAATCGAACAAAAAACATTAGAAAAGTTACGTCAGAATTTCTATTGGAAATATCTCAATAGAATAAATTACGTAGAAAAATCAAATTCTGTTGATATTTTGTTCTGCAAAGCTGAACTCTGACTTTTAAATCTCAGAGAAGTGAACTTTTCAGGCAGGTATTGCAAAAATATTGAAGAATAAAATTCTTAGAGATTCCTTTCAAAGTTGTTTTTGCTACACTTAATGTACAAGAAAATAGTATATTTCGATACGAGTACGCAATAGTATTTTTCCGGTCTGTTGCGATGGGGTTTTTTACCCCATCCTCGCCTACGGCTCGGAGGCCAACGCCACACGAGTAAAAAAAACCCATCGCAACAGCCCAGGAACAATATTTTTCTGTAGTGATTTTCCTGTTTTCGAGTTTGGGAAGTATGTAATACCAATTCCCAGACGAGAAATCGTGAAAAGCAGTACAGAAAAAGTGTTTTTTGACCCGTGGTGAAAAACAAGTGATGAAAATATTCTAGCTGAATTGCAAATTTGACTGCAGAGCAGAAATACAAAAAAAATTAATCGATATCGTGTCTCTCGCTGGTCATCCACGTATGATCATTGCCCATTCAAATTGCGAAATTTTTATCTTAACCACTCACTCAGAGAAATCCGACCTGTATTCCAAAGGTGAACACGCCTTTGGAAACTTTCCAAAAGTGATGTTTTTGTTATAAAGACGTACAGTTGAAGCGAAGACGTCCGCTTTGAAAATGTTTGTGGAGCAGGTCGTACGTTTTTTGTTGGGAAAATTCAATTGAATGTAATATTCTCTATTCACAATATCACAATGAGTTTACGGATTCAATGAGTTTAATAATTTGCCATTGAAATATCAATAATCCCTTAACGTGAAACACCAACTTTCTTGAATCTCCACGTTGAATAAAAAATTCCGTTAACCTGTCATTCTTAAATTGAATTGAAATCCCCAAAATGACAATTCAGATGCACCTATTCCTTAAATGAAAAACAGTGATAAATCTGGCAGCGTAATCATCAAAACCGTAGAGAAGCGGTAAAATAGTTCAAGTCGATTTTGACAATTGGCCAGTTTTCAATGAATATCTCGAAATCTAGATGAGATAGCAAAATTTTTGTCGTGACCTTTTTCGTAGCGCTCACTTCGATCTACAAAAAATTTAAATTATTCTTCGAAAACTCAGTGACTTAAACCGCATTACTGCTTCGCTACTGAAAGAAAACAAATAATCAAGTAGACACATGGTATTTACGTTTTAACAACTAATTTTATTCACTTCCTTCAATTTTCTAGTACATCATCAACGAATTGGATCAATACTCCGTCGATCTCTTGAAACATTGAAAAGCACAGACAAAGAAAAATACAGTGTCCAATGACGGATAATTTGGGGAATCATCTATCGAGAGATTTACATATCTGAAAGAAAGCAGAAAAATTCACATGATTAACATTAATCTGCACGTAAATCGTACAAAAATAGAATTCTCTCCATTCGAGAAAAAATTATTTTTGCCAAATATTCATTTACTTGAGAGAAGCATTTTTTCAAAATTGTATGTCTCCAATCGAATCATTCCTAGGCGAGCCGGATTAGGGTTCAATTATGACAATCCTGTTGTTCTAGAGGATGACAATGTTGCACATCAATTTCGATTAATTTTTTAATGTTGATAATTATTGAGGGAGTTTACTCAAGGTCATAACTAACATAAGCATCTCCTAGAGCAATAAAAGAGTGATAATTTAGACAATTTTTTGGTCAAATCGCTTCTCATCAATTTGTGGAATCGATGTAGCCAAAAAAAAATTTTGCGTTAATTATTGAGGGAGTTCGTTCAACGTTACAACTAACATAATCATCGCCTAGAACAATATAATTGTCATAATTTTATGGTGAATTTTTAAACTAGAGTAAGTGCATTTTTTTCGAAAAAAATTGTTCTGTTAAATCTTTTCCCATAAATTTATAAAAGCAGTTTGACAACAAAACACAACTTCCAAAAATGCACTTATCCTAGTTTGCCAATTCACCACAGAATCGAAACCTAATGAAGATGCGTGGTGGTGACTCGACTGGAGAAATACGGTATCGAAGAGATAAACATTTCTCCCAACTAAATGGATATTCGCCAGAAAGAATTTGTTTTCTGACTGCAAAACCAAAACCCTAAAAAAATACTAACGATTAGCGGTCTTGCACTGGCGTAGAGCCTCATTGAAGCCCTCGCAGAGTGTGAGATCTGACTGGTGCTGAGCGCACTCGAGGAATTGTTTAATCTCCCAGGCGCAAGCCCCTCCAGCTTGAGGAGCTGGCTGCATGTTCTGCTGTGCCACTGGAGCTGGTGCAGCGGCTGCCGCTTGCTCTGATGAGCCACCGCTGAAGAGGCCGGTCATGGCGTGTCCAATGGTGTGACCGACTGCGGATCCGATGGCAACACCACCAGCAGTGGCTGCCATTTGACCCATCAGTCCGGGCCCCTGGGGTGCTGCAGCCACCATTGGACTGGCCGCCGGAGCTGGCACTGGTGCTGGAGGATGCGCCGCAGGGGCAGCTCTAGCCGGAGCTGAGGGCCTAACCCTAATTCAACATCCAACCACAACTCATTATTTCCCGTTTCGTCATTAATTTCTAAATTTCGCGGATGAAATGCATTTTCTGCTTCGGTTTTTCAGGCCGTCCGACTCCCATGTTTCACGGGCCGTTATCCCTTTTCATCGGGACGTTTCGTTTATTAGGGGATAGATACAGTAGAGGCGTCGTATAAGATAACTCTCTATAAGATACTTCGCGCTCCTAGTGCTCGAGGCCTACTGCGAGGGAATCCATTGAACAAAAAACGATATTTCAATTACAAATTTTCAATCTATTTCGGCCATTTTTGTGTTCAATAAATTTTTTTAATAACTTTTCTATTTTTTCCCCACATATTTCAAACCTTCTTTCATTTTTCTAGCTCGTCTTTTGCTCAATCGGAAGGTCCTTTTGAATGACCAGAAAAAAAAGAAAAAAAATGGATAGTTCAGACCGGGATTTGGACCCGGGACTTTCCGATTATGCATCGGGTGCTCTCCCTTTTTCATTTCAAATTTCTGGTACATATTGAGCTCCGCCGTCCTTCTTATGGCATTCATTTTTTACATTAAAGAAGGGACTTTATATAACGTTCCACATCTCTGTGACGTCACTCGGCTGTTATGTTTCTTCCCATAGCGAAATGTATCCTCACAATTTCATTCGTATTTGCCGCGCTTACCCCTCCACGATTTCTAACCACGAAGTCGTCGCCATTACAAGTTGCGCACGCAAAATTCCTATTTTTCATGAGTTTTTTAATCATCCCCTCTAAACAATTCTCCTAGGCCACTTGGATTATTTTTTTTAGGTTCCTCCATAACAGCTCCACCCAAGTGCGAAATTTCAGGAAAATGGCGACTTTTTTTCTGTTTTTAATTCTTTTTCCGAATTCCCATAAGAGCCCGCATTAAAATGCATTTTTTGGAAAAATTCCGATGTTTCACCCATTCTCCTAGGCTATCTGGGATTTTGCATAGGGCTTTTGAAAAAATCAAAGAATGTATGGAAAAAAATCAATTTCTCGACTTTTTATCGACCCCCCACTCCCCTTGACTGCGATATAAATACCTCAATGGTGGGAGTCGATTGTAAAGGTTATAAAATTAGATGTAGAAAAAAAAACTGGCCGATTGTAAAAATTATCAGAAAATAAATTAAATGACAAAAAAACGACTGTCTAGTCACTTCATGCAATTTTTTTTACGTCTACGTCACGCGTCTAGAGTCCTAGACCTTGTGCTCGTGACGTAATGCCTCTTTCAATTGTAAAATCAAAGCTAATTGAGGGATTGAGGGCAATTTATCCGCTGGAATTATTTAATTGCACTTACGTCCTTGGGGGAGGTCCAGATGCACGTCCTCGTCGTGGCATGTTTGGTAATTCAGGTGTAATCAAGGGCTTGATGAAAAATTCACGTGTGTTCACTTGGTTATTCACTTTAGAACTGACTGCGCTGAGATGGAAACGGAACAGAAACGAGGGGATTTTGTCGATAACGTCGCGTTGCGTAAGTCTCGGCGGAAGAAGGGGAGGGATGTGGCGTGGCGCAGGTCTTCTAGAGTCTCGGTATTTTCTAGAATTTTCTAGAATAATAATCACTGCGTTTATTAAGGGTTAACGCGAAGTTTGAACATTGCTAGAGGCCAAAATTGAGGGGATACTTCGTTTTTAGAGGGATTTTGTGAAGGACAGGGGATTTAACGCGGATTTTTGGACTTTGAACGCTTGTTCCGCTTTGAGACTTGGCAACTAGCGCCGCGAAACTAGAATGTACCATGGCTGGCGTGTAGTTCCCCGGAGAAAATAAATGTCCGGAGCTTTTTTTACCGGATAGGGTGAACAGGCCCATTACTGGACGGTTAAGATGACACGGAACCCCTGCGCTATATAGTAAACTTTTAGAATTGTGTTTTCTCCTGTAATTATTATTTTTTATTTGTGAAACTACTTCATTGTCTCAGTGCAAGGATCGAGTCGATAAAGTAATTTCATAGATATAAAGTAATAGGGGCGGGTGGGGTAAAATGGACACTTGAGACTTTTTTTAAATTATTCATAACTCAGAAACAAAGTTATCAATTGAGCTCAGTTTAGGCTCGTCACAAAGGGAAAGAATTGTTCTTTGTATTGAAAAAAAATTAATTTCATCAGTATTTCAAGCCCTCATTAACATTTGAAAAAAAGTCAAGTGTCCGTTTTACCCCAACCTCCCCTAATTATGAGAGAAAACACAGTTCTAAAAAATCAGTTGGACACAGGGGTTCAGTTTTTCTTGAAGGGGTAACAAAACCTTACTTTTTTAGGCATAAAATCGATTTCTTGTCAAATTCTGAATCTGAATAAATTTGTTACGATTCCGAACAAATGATTTTTATGGTGGAAAATTAATTGTTTATAAATTATTTATAGAAAATGCTCATAATTTTGAAGAATTGCAGTTTTCAACTCATTTCATTCATCTTGTTCCAAAAGTAAACTTTGTAATTGTTTTTCAGATTTCTTAAATGTTTTTAACGGTTCAATATCGAGATTCAAATTCAGATTTGCAACGTTTAAATAACAAAATCATTGTAAAATGTCCAAAACTTAGGGTCAAATGGTAGCTCTGATGTTCGACTACAAAAGTATAAAAGTATTTCACTGGAGAAAAAATGGCCAAAGTACTTGGCTACCCTTAAGGGTCTGAAAACTACCACCTATGGTATCTGTTTTTCATTTCAAATTGCGTAAATGAGTTTTTTCGGATTCACTGAATTCTTGTGGAGAGGGAACTGATGAAAATGCGGGGATATTTCTGCAATTTGAACGTAGTTTCATCATGCAACAAACAATGTCATGCGTTGAAAAATAGCGCCACTGTGATGAGGAGTCACGTGAGAGCGACGTCTGTTTACCGAGAATTATTTTTCCCGGGCAATGATCCAAGAATGTCTGCTGATTCAGCAGATGAAACTGTTTATCGACGTGGAGTGTTAGGATTTCTCAGAAGTTTGATGAGTTGAGAGTAGATGGCAATGGTCAATGGAAAATGTTGGGTTCGTTTGAATCGACACGGCTTCATGACAGTTGACGGACAGTTTTCGATTTAGCCAGAAATGCAAAATGACGGTCATTATTTAGGTCGCGTCAGATGACCAAAATCTGACGGTCATGTGATGCACAAATTTTCTAACGAAAAATCATCATCATCATTACAAATAATTTGTAACCATTTAGAGACGAGTCCCTGAAAATTACTGACGATGTCACTGAAAATTGATGACAAAATCACTCAATTTCAGAATGTTTCAGTCACTGAATATCACAATCTAAAACTCCTAATAATTGGGGATAGATTCCTGAAAATTCGTGACATGTCCCGGAAAATCAAAACATTTTTTTGTCTGCGTACATTCAGGTTATTTTATTCCCTAGATGGAATATCCTCAAGATGAATTAAAATTTGATTTATTCTTCTCATTTGGTGCGTTGCATATAGTGTAGTTATTTTTGCTAATAAATTAGCAATATGCTTCCTTCTATCATATGCAATTCATTGTTCACTTCATTTCATTAAATTAAATAAGATTCTTTTCAACTAATTTTCTCAGATTTTCAAGTTAGTTGAATTTTATTATCATCATTATTTTTATTATCCCCTTCTTCTATACAACCGATTGTCTTTCTGGCGGTTCTCTCTCCCCTCAACCCTTCGATAAAATGTTAATAGAAAAATTTTATTTATGCATACTTGAATGAATTTGAAACATCTCACATTTTAAGAAACCATCAAAAAGCTCACTTTCAGGGATATTCATGAAAAATTCGAAATTTTCAACAATCATCATAAAAATCAAATCAATGGCATTAAAATAAACAATTTAAGCTGTGATTAAATTCATTCGAATCGTGATATTCAATGATATCCCCGGAATTCTGATTTAAAAAAAATACAAGATTTTTGCAAATTTTCAAATGAATCAAAATAACGGTCATTACTATCGCCTTCATCTTCGAACTTGTCAAAAGGACATCCAAATAAATTTCATTCAATCAGTTCAGAACATTTTTTTAGCTATCGTGGTACAACCGATTTTCGAAAAAATTTGAAAATTAAAAAATCCAATCGGTTAATTAAATTTTAAATAATGGGGATCAATAAGGCTGAATGATACCGACATTTGGAAAAAAAATCAACTCCATCTATCACAAGCGTACGGACGAGATATAAAAATGGCATTTTCGGACTTTTTGAATCATTCTGGGTCGATATAGCACAAAAAATCCGAAACTTAACTTTAAACAATTACAAAGCTTCCATTCGGAAGCAAAATATAATTTTGCCAATCAAATATGTTTCACACGAGAAGTTACAGTCAAATTTTGTACAGAAATGACGGTCATTTGTTTGTCTGAAACAAAATTGATTGGCAGAATTATATATATTTTCTGAGTGTATCTTTAAAATGTGCCCCAACCCCATTTCGAAGAAATCAATCTCCCTCTGCAAAATTCTACGCAGTTTTGGATGATGAAAATTCACCTCCAATTGCATTAAAGAATTTATCACTGCTCGACGATAGCCGAGCTCAAAATAACTCGGAAAATGGAAAGAAAATACTGCGAAATCCCGGCAATTGACCCGCCGATAATGATTATCTAATTATCTCCAGGGTCACGTCACAACAATTGACTTTACATGCCAAATCAGCCGATCATTGCGATGCAGGCCGCAGAAGCCGTAACATATTTTTGGCACTGAAAAAAGACAAAGAAATGAATTGAGTGGGAGTCAGCAAAGTGCGATAAAAAAAAGTGCTGACAAAAAAGTCTTCGACCTCCGGAGCCAGCCTTGAGAGGCGAGTACAATCGGTTAGCGAATTTGGTATCAGCTCGAGACTCTTTTTGTTCGGAAGCGTCATGATTTATTTGTTATTCCCTCCTTGTTCCATCTAAAAGAGTAGGAGGCATACTACAGTTCCGCCTCCGAGTTCTTCACCTCGGTGGCAACCTCCGGAGCGTATCGACTTCCTCAACCTATCGCTGCGCATTTCAATAAAACCACGGGATTATAGAATTACCGAAAAACTTGGAAAATAAGTTATCACTTAATCCTTGAAGTCTTTTCATTTCTCATATTCCCGGTCTTTTGCTGCGATAAAGACGGAAGCGAGAGAGAGCACAACTACTGAGGTTCAGGGGAGATTATCCCGAGTTTTGAAAAACACCGGTTATTTCCATATGTTTATCCTGTCCTCCGTCAACTCAAAAACTTATAATTAGCTTGAAAAATAGTATATTTCATAACGAGTGCTAAAAAACATTTTTTCACGAGTTACGAACAATATTTTTCATCACAATGTGGCGGAAATTGGACTTTTAGGCACGCGGAGCAGGCCGAAAAGTTCACTTTTCGTCACAGCGTGATGAAAATAGTATTTTTCCGGGCTGTTATGGTGGGGTTTTTTTCTCGCGTGAAGTTGGTATCTGCGTCGAAGGCGAGGACTGGCCAACCATATGAGTAAAAAAAAACCATTGCAACCGCTGGGGATATGATATGATTTTCCGTACTGACCTTCACTTTTCCTCGACGGGGGATTGGTATTGTCCCTTCCCCAAACTCGTAAAAGTGAAAATCCCTACGCAAAAATATCGTTCACGGCTAGTGGCATGGAGTTTTTCAACTTTTTTTTTCAACGGTTTTATTCAATATGGGGTTTTTCTCCTTGCGTGATTGACTAGTCCTCACCTTCGGAGAGCTTAAATCACCTGATTTCAGTGATTTCGGAATGTTTTCACGCGGGAGTGGCGCAGTAATTTCAAGAGTGAGAAGCCCCTCGGGAAAATATTCCACAGAAAAAATCAATATATCATCATCATCATGTTCTCTACCAGAAAAATATCTTCTAAAATCAATAACATTGTTCTAAACTCAATAACAATATTGAATATTTTGTTTCCCACGAAGAACATCCTCGGCGAACCTAAAAAAAATAAACATCACCGAGCAACATTGAATGCTGATAACTCATCCCGCGAATCATTCGATGAAGCACGTACAAAAGCCAACGAATCATCAAAACCGATGACACACCGAATGAAACGAAAGCATGAAACCCCGATAAAAACACACAACAGCAGATACTCATGAAGACGCAAGTGAATAAGAAAAATCCTGCGTAGAAACTCCTCCATATCTTCTGGAGTAATGCAACGCATCGAGAGGGAGGTAGCCTCAACGAAATAAGTCGTATCTCACCGCATATAGACCATCTGCGTCAACGAGATGACCCTCTCCTCCGCCTCCACAGTGCACCAGTGGAGGTCACCCACCAGCAGAAAAAAAGTCCCCAAGTGGGAGAGAAAAAGCCTAAAAAAAATTCCGATATGTCCTCAGATGCGACAGCTTTTGTCGCATCATCCATTATCACATCTTATCGTACCCTAAAACGCCTCCATCTTGTCGTCCCTCTCTCTCTCTCTCTCTCTCTCTCTCT
>NW_021680464.1:980637-996755 GCF_001412515.2 Diachasma alloeum | reverse complement strand
CTCTCTCTCTCTCTCTCTCTCTCTCTCTCTCTCTCTCTCTCGCTCTCTTTGTTCCAAAGACTTCATTAACAGAAGAGAAGAGAAGAGAACAGTCATGGTGTCAATACTCCCCACAGACCCGCGAGGAAAAAAAAGAGCGGCTGATGTAGAGGTTCGTCATGAAATCGAGTGCGTGACTCAGTCCTCAGAGCCAAGTTAGCGAGCGTTTGACCGGGATAGAGCACATATTACGCACCTCTCCCTCTTCTCCATCTCTCTTCATTTTGCTGTTTGAATTCAACCGGCTGGTTTTAAACACGACAGAGACTCAACGTCGTGTGCCCGAGACACACGCGGTCAACGTTTTTACCTTGTGTTTTTTTGCCTCTCCTTTCTATCCACATCATTGTTGTTTCTCCCTCTTTATTCATTAGTATTTTTTTTTCCACGACAAAGACACACGGGTCACTATCGCTGGCGAAGGATGCATTCGGCGTACGTCAACTGCATCGCGCTCAGTTATCGAAGTGATTGCGACGCATTTGGATCGATGATTGTTAATCAACGGAGATTGACTTGAGTCTTGTGATTATACGGGTTACTGGTGGGTGATACGGGAGAATCGAGGGATGATTGTTTGAGGGGATTGGTTGCGTCAGACTGGAAGAAGTGGAAAAGTTCGGGGATTTAGGCCCGATATGCGCGGGGTTTCAGGAGTTTGGTGAGTTCTTTATTATTTTAGCGGTTTTTTTTCTGGGGGAGTATTTCGGGGCCGAAGGCTTTGTTTCGAGCTGTCACTTGTAGCCGCGCGTGGACGACACGTGCGCTGACGAGGGTTTGAAATAGACGTGACACGGTGTAACGAACCTATTGGATTCGCGGTAATTTGTGGGGTTTTAGGGCGATCGGAGATCATTGGGTCAGTTCAGGTGATTTTTACACTGGGAGACAATAGTATATTGTGTTACTAGTGCGTAACGTTCGACTTTTTCGCACGCACGTGTACACTGTTAGAAAAGAAATGAAATTTCATGGACGATTGACTAACAATTTTTAGGTCAGTGACACTGAATGCGATTTAGGTGGAAAAAAATCTGGAAATACATGAAATTTCAGGTTTTACAAATTCAGTCAAATTCCAGAATTTTAAGCGGCATAAAGATGAGAATTCCTTAATTTATTTGAATTTTCAATATAATATGAATATTCAGCGTCAAATTACATTGAACTTTCACTGAAATCTGAAATTTCATTATTGTTTCCCCCTAAATTGCATTCAGTGTCACTATCCTGAAAATTCAAGAATATATTTACCAGAATATTCTGGATTTCTATTCATTTTCAGGGAAAAATGGAGCAGAAATTTACAGTCCTGTTTGATTTTCCACCAAATTTTGCATCCTGAAACCTTATTTTATAGACATCAACAGAATCGTATTCAATAACATATTTTGAATGAAATATGCCTCATTTTCGAAGGAATATTTGGTTATCTACGCTAAGGAATCCAATCTTGAAATGAACAATTACAACGTTACAACAATTAAATTCTATTTTCATATGAAAGAACAGGCATCCAATCGCAAGATATATTCCGTAAAAACTACTATATTTTTCTTTCGGTGCAGGGAATTTCGAATATCAGAAAAATTGCGCGGTTATCTGTGGGGAGGGCAGACTTCAGGAAAAATTAGGCGACAAAACGTGAAAGGGGAGTGATATGGTCTTGCCGGAAGTTTAAAAATGCGGAAGAAATACAGAGCGTAGAATGAATTTTTCCCCTTAAGGGGAAACGGAACCCCTTTGTCTGTATGAACTTTTAGAATTGTGTTTTCTCCTTCAATTATTAATTTTTATCTATGAAACTACTTTATCGACTTGATCATTGCATTATTGAGTCAATGAACTAGTTTCATAAATATAAAATAATAATTGCAGGAGAAAACACAATTCTGAAAATTCATATAGACACAGGGGTTCCGTTTCACCTTAAGGTATATCTCTAGAAAACACGGTTTTCTTAAGATTGCCCCCATTTTTGGGGCCAAATCTTAAAAACCGGGCCCCCATTGCCCCCCAGCTATTAAAAAAATGCTAACAAACTGTACTACAGTTCAGGAGATAATAAATAATGAAGTCTGGGCGTGTAACACGTGAGGCCTGGGCCAAATGGGGGTTATGGCTCCCCGCGAACTCGATTCTTCCATCTTATGAGAAAACGGTTCTTACAATGTTTTAAAAACACTAATCCGTGATAGACTGATAAATTCCGAATACGGTGATTTTTTTGTAAAATTTTGTACTTCATAATTTCTACAATATTCAACTCTACAAAATGAAAATTTCGTGAACGCATTTCTTATTTCATTCAAATAATTAATTAACAAATAATATCTTATTTGATTCAAACAGTTATTGTCGCCTGCACGCGGAGAAAATTATGTGGTGAATTTCAACAATTAGTTGTTCATGAGGATAGGAGAACTTAATAACTTATGAGAATCTAATAAATTAAGTCATTTAGAATTTTTTCTGCAAATCCATAAGGACTAACTTTTGGGTCCGATTGTTTTGGGATATCCCTTATGGATGTCAAAGTACCTTTTACCGTTTGGTACAGATGACACTTTTGTCAATTAAATTGCGTGAAAAAAAAATCGCAGATTTTTACATCCGCATGAAAAAATATCAGAACAACTGGGTCGAAATGAATATTTTTCTCTCTTAAGTATGCAAATGTTATGAGAAGTGGTTTCTACGAAGCATTATTTATGCATCACAATTACGTCTCACAACGTAATTTTTACATGATTTCCGTGGTACTCTTTCCGCAACTTTCTTCTCCGTATAGGTATCAGAGAGCGAAATTGTCTTTCTCGGATTTTTATTTAGAATCGAGACAAAAAATGAAGCAAGTTATAATCTCAAAATGTTAATTTAGTATTTTTTCTAGTATAAGTGCTATATTTTGAATGTTTTGGATGAAAAAGTGGCAAAAAAATGAATAAATTTGTGCCTATCTTCGTTAAATTTGTGGGATACACTGTTTTCTAATTTTTCCTCAACTTTTTTCAAGTTTTCGTGTTCATGTTCATGCACGATAGGAAATATTCGGCCTAGTTCCACTGAAGCGACGGAAAAACTGGGTCGAAAGGAATATTTTTGGAAATTCGCGGGGTGGGGTGAATGAGAATTATCCCTCCGGTGGATTTCAGGTGAAATATTCTGGCAGGTATGTTACTATGATCCGGGCTTTAGGGTTAAACGACGAAAGGGGTTTCATTACCCTGCGAAGAATTTTGAATGCAAAGAGGACAAGAAAAGTCGTTGACCGCAAGGGGTAAATGCACTCCAGCCACTAATTTTCTTTCATCTCGGAAGGTAAATGACAACTGACTAAGGATGTTTCCGAAATGTGGTAAATTTTGTTTCCCGGTTTTTGGAATCAAAGGAAACCAGATAGTCACTGCGATGTTTGGATTTATCAGGGAAGCGCTTATTCAAAAATACCGATGAAACATGTGACCAGGTGAAGTGGCCGGTGACTCAGGTGTTGACTAATTCTGTGAAGAATCCTCGTCTATTCATTTTTCGTAGAAAAAAAAACATCTGGGTTTTTCTTATCAGGCGGATTGGAAAAATAATGCTGTCAATTTCCTCAATCTAGTGCTCCCAATCAGAAAAAATGGGCTTTTTCAAATTTGGTCTTGAATAATTGTGTAAACAGCTTCTGTTGAGTCATCACTTGTAGAAAATGACATTTATAAGTTTCTCATCATCAGTTAATTCATCAGAAAAATGGTGGAAATTAATTTGATGCTCTGAATGAACAAAAACCAAAAGGCCAAAACTTAAAAAACTTAAAAATAAAAAAAATCGTACAAGTGCCCAACTTCAATGTTTCTTTTTTCCCTTAAATTTCTCATGTGTTCTCCGTGAAAATCACACATTCTTGTGAATTTTTATCTCAAACTCAAAATTCATTGTTACGTCATAAGTGATTTCAAAGCGTTTGAAATCTTCAACGTTCAACAATCAATTATTATATTAATCACCGAGCAATATTTAAAATGTTCATAAATAAAAAATTAATCATTTAGGGTCGTAATTTGAGCCTAAAAAATGAAAAAAACCATGCGAGTTCCCTATTCAAATGTTTTTTTCTTTGTGCTAAATTTCGCATGTGTTATCCGTGAAATTCACACACTCTTGTAAATTTTTATCTCAAACTCCCCCCCCCCCCCCTCTCCTTTCCCCCTAAAACTCATTCAACGTCACTCCTCTGAAAACTATTACTAAACTGCCCCTGAAATTCCATTTTTAAAACACCGGAGACAAAGAGATTCGCCGAATTTCCTGAGTAGATGAGAAGAACTGGTCGCTGAAATTGCGCATTAACAAAATTAGGCGCCTTGCCAGGAACAAATTATAATAATGCACAATCTTAAAGACCACAATATTGATGCATTCATATGGACGTGGTAGACTCAGGAAATGTTGAACCATTAATGACGTAGTTTCGCGCGCTTTACTGGCACCACGTGTCTACGAACAGGAAGTGCGAAGCTCCAAACAGACACGTGCATGTGCCGGAGTGAGCGTTCATGTTATTGTCGGGAGATGTGCGCAGTTGATTATTCTAATGCAAAACATGATCCTATCCGAGTCAACTTTTTACCCATGAGAATAGGTAATTTCATTCAAGAAGAAGAAATCTATAAAAACGTCTCTTTCACCTCATAATCTCTATGAAATTATTTTTGTCCTCCTTTGTCCCATCGCCCACCGGACTATTTCCACTTTTTTAAAGTTTCCACGCTGCATGTAAACGCAGATGCCGGGGAGTGCAAGTTAGCTGGATGCTTGAAAAACCTTCGTGGGGGCCGACGACCTTAAACGATAAATTTAGAAATAAAACTCTCCCCGCTCCTTCAATCACTTGGATGAATGCCATAAAGAAAAGACGTACACGATATATATAAATTTCAAATGTACATAAATGTGAATTAAGGATGTTCTACACCCTTTCTGCCAAAATTCACGTTTTTTTAATTTTTCTGGCAAACTTATGATGGAATTGACGTGAAAAAATATAACGTTTTTGCGTTTTGTCATTATTTAATGACTGACGAAATTTTAAGGTGGTGCGAACATTTTCCTGCGTTTTCTCTAAACTTTTAAAAAGAATCACAAAACTGTAGAAAAAACGCATGAAAATTATCGCACCACTACGCAACTTCGTGAGCCATTAAAGAATGACAAACCACAAAATCGTTATATTTTTTCACGTCACTCCCATCGATAATTTGCCAGAAAAATGAAAACAACGTCAATTTTGGCTAAAAGGGTGTCGAACATCCTTAAACTCTGATCCACATTAAGGTGTTTCGTCTGTAGATCATCGGGGGGTGCAACGGGAGGGGATTTTTAAAGATAGTATACAATAGGCAACATATTTTTTTTTTAAGTTGTCTGAATTTCCCTCTCAACTCGTTCAAGGGGTCGTAAACATAATAATCCATAACAAATTTTGACTTTTATATCTGTAGCGAAGTGGTAAGGGGCGATAAGTCGTTTTTGTTTTTTCCGAAAACGAGTTGAATTGATGGAAAACGATTCTATATATTGTATTAGATATCCACTATAAATGATTTGATTAAAAACAAAATGAACTATATTTTTATTCAAGTGAAAAAACGGAGTAAGTCCTGAATTTCATTCTCAACTATCATCCTGCGAGTTAGGCCGACTTACTCCTTCATTCTCCTTTCACGGATACTTTTCATATTAGTTTTACTGAAAGAGAATTGAAAACTCCACACCGTGTCCCTCTGGCGGCAATTTTTATCGCCTCTTCCGGAGGGAATCACCCGCAGGGAAAATTATATATGTGGAACATATATAAATAAATCTATGATGTATATATGACACATATATTAAACATACAGACGCATATATTTTTTACTAGCATTTTTCGCCGATTTCTATATATAAAAAATATATGTATTATGTATACTGCTATTATACGATGGTATAGGCAATATATACGCAACATTGCCATGCAATTTTTTTTAAATTGTTAATTACTCAGTTTATAAGTTTGAATGATGATTTTCTGTCTATTACTGTTGTAGCCCTATCTAAAAAACCTATTAGCTGAAATTAAATTTTTTTATCGGAGGGTGTTCGATACAACCCGGTGTTCGAACCTACAACCTACACGTACAACCTACAACCTCATTAATTTTGGAAATGACATCTACGATTTTGTTTATCAGCAGTTGATTAATCAGAAAAATATTGGAAGTTGATTTGATGCTCCGATTGAACAAAAATTAATCATTTGATATTTTTAATTTCATTGGGCCAAAGACGTTACTGATGCACATTAATCGAGAGATTTACTGATAAGATAATTCTAACTGTTATTAAACAAAATTTGGGTGAGGGTCGGCCGCTAACCGAAAATTCGAGTACACTGATAGAAAAGTTCGTTTTACCATAAAATTAGATCTGAATCAACGATCATTTGATTGTTAATTTTCAAATAAAAATGATTTTATGATGAATAACACTTATCTCTTCTTGAGATACATTTGATTGGGAGGAGTAGAGCTTCTCTAAAATTTAACTATTTTTTATTTGTCGCGCTAATAAAAATATTTGGTTTCTTTTTAACCAGCGGTTTGCTGTCTCCAGAAATTCATTGGTTCACCCAAAAATCAAAATCGTTGTCAATCAATTTAATTTAGCGCTCCAAATCGGGAAAAATCGCCTTTTGCAAATTTGGTCTTGAATGATTGAGTAAACAACTTCATTTGGCTCGTCACTTGCGGGAATGACATCTATAAGTTTCTTATCAGCAGTTGATTTACCAAAATATGGTGGACGTGAATTTTATGCTCCAAATGAACAAATATCAATGGTTTGATATTCTTAATTTCATTCTTAATTTCACTAGCAAATAATAAAATCATTGTAAAATGTCTGGAAAATTGGGGTCAAATGGGTCTCAAATGAAAGCTCTGATGTTCGACTACAAAAGTAGAAAAGCATTTCACTGGCGAAAAAAAATTGCTAAAGTACTTGGATATTATTAATTTACAATAACTGAATCACAGAATACAGCAATAGAGAACATGCATGATTTTTAACCTGTGATACACATTAACAGAGAGATTTAGCGATAAGAAAATTGAAAGTGATGTTAAATTTGCTTCCAGTGAGAGTCGTTAAACTAAAATGGTAACTGCTGGTTGTCCATTAATGTTTAACCCAGTTCGTGTTTATTAACATTAAAAAAAAAGTCACTCGACAATGGGGTCATTGCGGCCAATGAATAAAAAATCCGCTGATAAGCGGGAAAATAGTGAGAAGCGTAAAGACACGAACTCACGTTTCAATATTAGTAAATATACGATAGGCTACATCTCATCGCTCCTTCTCCGCGTGTCTGCAGTTATCCTCTCTCGTTACCCCTTCGCAGTTTGGGAAATAATGCCTTTGTTTCGATTTCTGGACATCGAACGCGATAAAAAATATGCAGATTGGACGCATTCGGCTTTGGGAAATTAAAGGTGTTTGGGAATTATCTCGAAATATGAAATGCGTTATTTGTTGTTTTGAGAAAGTGGGGAGATACAGTCGGGCGGCTTGTGGCACGTATTTTTTATTATCGGTTGAAACCAATGAATAAATAAAGCGATTTCCTTATTTTGGAAAATTATAGGAAGTCGAGAAGTTGAAGCTGATTTATCAATTTCCAATCTTTGCATAAAAATGAAGCAATCTGTTTTGAATGTTTTGCATTCAATTTTCATGTTCGAGAGTACATAAATGTCATGTAAAATACTAGTGGAGGGGGGAGGGGGAATGACACGTACGAGAAAAAAAACAATAGGAAATTCTCTCGAATTGTACGGAGTTTTTTTTCGCATTTCTATTGAAAACTCTTTGAAAGATATTTTTGATAATAAAAAGGAATTAAATGTTTAATTCTTCACCATATTCTAAACATTTTTTCAAGTTTTCTCCGCATAAATTCCCTTCTGTGTCATTACAAAATTGAATTTAAAAAGTAGAAAATCCATGTTCGAGAATTTGCATTGAAAAAATCACAACAGGGCAAGTCATATGGAAAAGTCAACATCTATTAACGTTTTCTATCAAACCATCATTTGAAAATCTTGCGGAAAAACAGCTCAAAATTCAATTTTTTAGTAACAGGTCTTTTATTCAGTTTTTCATCTCGGGTACACTTTAGACTTCATCAAAACGTCCATAAGTTACTGATGATGACTCATTCGAGTCAACTTCATGCGACGGGTAATTTGTTTTTAATGATATTATGATCTAGACATTATTTCTCTCTATTTCTGCATTACCAACATAAAAAAATCGAATAATTCATGTTTAATATTCTATGTAATTTGCGCCGGAAATGTTTTTTTTTCGGCCTAATGACTAAATATACTGTTTCGAGATTGCTGCAACTTCTAGATTTAGATTTAAAAAATTAAAAACAAATTCTTACGTTCCAATTTCCAAATTCGGACAGAAAACAAGTGAGAAATTGCTCTTGTATTGCATATACAGTAGAGCTCCCGAATGTTTATGTTCCATGGGTTTCTTATAAGATACCTATGGGTCCGGTCATTTTTCAATGGGAAGAGAGCAGTTAAAAGGATCAAACGGTGTTGAGGGTCAAACGGGAGCGACGAACGAAGTGATCATGAGGGTCTAACGATCTTAAGGGTATTATGGCGGGGTCCATAGCTGGAAAAAAAAGCAGAGAATTCAATGAAAATTGCTGAACCGATTATTCGATCCATTTGAAAGCCGTGTGCAAAATGTCAAAACCCCTACTTAAACAATAATTATGGGAATAATTTTTGAAGTTGCTACTTACACACGCAGTTGAATGGGGCATCGGTAATTTTTGTGAATTTCCTACGTTATCGATAGATCAATAACGTAAGAAAAGCACTAAAATTACCGATGCCCCATTCAACCGCGTGTATAAGTAGCAACTTCAAAAATTATTCCTATTATTATTGTTTAAGTAGAGGTCTTGACATTTTGCACACGGCTTTCAAATGGATAAAATAATCTATTCAGCAATTTTCATTGAATTCTCTGCTTTTTTTTTCCAGCAATGGACCCCGCCATAATACCCTTAAGAGGGGGTCACACCACTTTTTAAAAATCTGGGCAATATAACGGGAGAACAGACCGAATAGATCTACAAATTAGGAATCCGATTCGGCTGTTTCAGAGGTTAGATAATGGACGGAAGAACGAAGAGAGGGGATAGGGAGTTTGAGGCTCATTTGTCCGCATTTCCCGTTACATACCCACAAAACACATTTGAGGAATAATACGTTTGTCAAATGGACAGGTTGGTGATGTGTATTATGACCATAAGTGATATGTATATGTGTTTGTGGGTTGTTGCGACGGCTAAGGGGGAGCCATTGCTATTCAAATGACTGCTGGTCTTCGTTCCCGTATTGGGGACGATGGTGGGCATCAAAGGAGGAAAAGTAACGGGGCGCGTAACGGAGCCGAATTTAATGCACTGTCTCTTTCTTGTTTATTTTTCTTCTCCTTTTCGTTTGATCCTCTTTCATTTCTATGACACGGGTATTACTATCGATTAGTGATAATGGAATTCCTTTCATTCCATTGTTTACGATGAGGGATTAATGTCTGTTTACTATTGCATCTAAGCGTTGAACTGTTATTTTTTATGAATGAATAATAGAAATTGTTCAATTAGGTTTTGAAATGGCTGAATTAAGACCCCGGTAATATTCCGGATTTTTAGGGTGAATTGAATCAATTGAGAATTCATTGTTTATAAATAATTCATGAATGAGGTTTAAAAGTTGCAATTGTTAGAAACTTCATGAATTTTTGGCAACAAATGGGTATTGTTTGTCAAATTTTCAATAGAACATGTTAAGTTATCATTCACCTTTTCGTTTAGTTATATCGACATTTTTCATTATTCATTTGCACATCGATTTCTTCGTACACAAATATATATGTGGGCCATTGTCTCAAATATTGTCCGCGAATCTGCCCTTAAGATTTTCCGGTTTTTTTTCTGTCTCCTACGTTATTTTTTCGTATACATGGAGAACTATATTCCTCCAAAATGGGAAGTTCCGCGCTTCAACTAGCAGGCAATCGCTTGCTTTTACCGTTTCATCTAAAAATTTCTCAATTGAGTAGATAAAAAAATCAACGTGAAACGTCAAAACTTGATATTTTCATTTGTTTACAACGAAGCTTTCGGTCAGTATCTGATAATTTTGAAGGTCCGGAGTATTACAACTGATTATTTTTCCCAACCAGATTTCGACCAATCAGAGCGTAGTATTTGAGGCTACCCAACAGTTTTATTTCGTATATTTCCTCCTAGCTTTTGAATATTTCGCAAAAGTTTTTCATTTTTTTACCTGAATATTTCGCAGTAGCTCTTAATTTTTTCGGCTCATTTCAGATAGAATCTTATATTTGACAGTCTATCGAAATCGGGTCATTCTATTAACACAACTTGTTCAAATCTTTCCCAATTCACCTCCTGATGTTGTCCACTGCACTCTGCTTGGCCAAAATCCGATTGGGAGAAATAATCCGACAAATACCCCTCGAGATTCAAAACTAATCGGGTATTTCCCTCAAGCTCCCCTGCAAACAAACCATCGTCCCAAGTTTTTCAGAAAAATCCCTCGCGTAAGCGCTCGGGATTTTTTAACCAGCAAAACTTGACACCCTCATTTGTTCGCAACGAAGCTATCGGGGAATACCCGATAATTTTGAAGGTCTCGTGGTATTACTGATTATTTCTTACAATCTGATCTCGTCCAATCAGAGTGCAATATTCAGGGTCACACCGCCGCACCTTTCACTCTGATAATTTCCCCAGCGGCAGGGAAATCGTCAGACCGATAATTTCCCTGTAGCCGGTGAATTGTTTTTTACTGATTTGACAGATAACACCCATATTTTGGTGGAATGTGTCATGTAACGTCGAACACCGCAATCTGTTCGGCCGAGATCGGAACGGAAGAAATAATCAGTAGTAGTATGGGGTACTAGAGCTTGAAAATTTCCGAGTATTTCAGTAGTGAAGTGGTAAAACGGTTTAAGTCGATTTATCCCCTAGTTCAGTTTTTGAGGAATATTTCCGAATCTAAGGGAAATAGCAAAATTTTCGTAATTGTATTTGTTGTAGCTCTTAATGGAGTCTCCAAAAAAGCTTATGATAAAAATTTTCCTATTTCCCTTAGATTCCGAGATATTCATTGAAAACTGGTCAATAGTCAAAATTGACTTATAACGTTTTATCATTTCGCTATTGATTTCATGTTTTGCAGGTTAAAAAATCCCTAGCGATTACACAACGGATTTTTCTGCAAAACTTGGCACGATCGTTTGTTTGCAGAGAAGCTTGAGGGAAATATCCGATTAATTTTCTCAGTTCTGATTTTGACCAATCAGAGTGCAGTATTCGGGGTCACACCACACCTTTCACTCTGATAATTTCTCCGGGGCAGGGAAATTATCAGACTGATAATTCAGAACAATCTTAATTTTTCGTCTGTGATTGTTTTCGAATCCACCAACAATCCCCCAACATCAGCTGCCATTCTATCACGCGGGGTTATGTTTAGAGAGAAAAGGGAACGCGGGCGATACAATAAATTGATTAATCATCGATATTCATTCAGTAAAAATAAAAATTTCATTTAATTCGGGCGCGACGAGGGAGGTATCTTATTTGTAACCCGCTGATCCCTATTTTTCTCCTCTCTATGGGCGCGCGTAGTGGGGGCATAGGGGTTCCCGGAATTCCACTCTTCTACTGTCCCTAAGGTATCTTATAGGAAGCCTCTACTGTAATTGATTGTCTCTGTTTTGAAATCACAAATTTCATTGCCATACTTCTTGTGTAGTAATTCTCTAGCAATCAAACTCCCCGCCAGTCTAAACCACATGTGATAATCCCCCCTCCGCTCCCTCCCATATCATCAGCCACTGAAACTCCGGCTGAGTCAATCTCGTTCTACGGGGAATGCGTAATTTTCTTGGAAGAGCCACATACACATTGACATTCGGAATTCCTCATTCAAGAGGAAAATTAATTAATTTCACGTCGTGAGGACTTCCCCGTCAGATACCTATAAAAAATGTGAAACTATCAAACAGTTGATATCATTATAGGAAATTCAAAATTCTTGAATAACTAAATTCATGAAAAACTGACAATTTTCAGCAGAGAAAAACGAATTGAAAACTTTGTTCGTCTTATGAAAATTTTGAAATTGAACCTTTTTTCCTAAGTAATTTGAAACCATGAGAATGCACTCCTGTTATTCTCATCAACAATATTTAGACGATAAAATTTACGAGAATATTACCATTTTATGAAAACTGGAAAAAAAATTCCCGAAAAATGGTCATTCTCAATAAAAAAAAATCCTCGAAAGTAAATTTCTCCCCATGAAAATTTGAAAATTGCATATTTCGCAACAACTAATGGCCAACAGAAATAAAGATGCAGAACTCGTAATTTTTCCCTAACAAAATACGCAAAAAAATTTGTTTTTCAATTCAAAATTTAAAAAAATAAGAAACTGTTTCTTCCCAGAAAAATCCGAAAATTAAAAATTTCCCCGAAAATAAAGTAATAAAATAAACCACGAGGACTCGTATTATTTTCATCGCTCAAACCATGCGATTCAAATTTTTAACCAGCAAATTCCCGAAAAAACGATGATTTTCAATCTAAAAGAACCAAAAATACGGAGAAACCGTATTTTCTCAAGAAAATACGGAAATGAAAGCTCGGCGTTGAATTTTCGTAAGACCCAAGACCATTGGCATTGAAGGGACAAGACCCCTCCCCCTCCCGGTAACCCGAAAAACTCCCAAAAATTCCGTCACCACCTGCGCATTGTCTGCTGGAGCCATCCGAAATCAATCGATAGATCACTTCCTCAAAGTTCAGCGGGCCACGTAGCCGAACTCTCCCCACCGATAGGTCCAACAGATCCCCCCCCCCCCTCCCTGAAGAAAAAAAAAATCCTCCACCACTCATTCCGCAGTCGTCCTTCCTCGCGCTCCAAGAAAAAAAAACCGGCACTTTAAGTAGTGAAGACAGGTGCCTGCGCAAGTAGTGAAGAGTCGCGTGGGGGATACCAGAAAAAGGGGAAAATCCTCACTGGAGGGGAGACTGTTGCCGGCATGGAAGGTATATACCGGTATCTACCAGTGTCTCGTGCTCTCACGCGGTCAGAAACTCGGAGGAGTTCCCCCAGAAAACACGTGCGCACATTTTCAGCGCGTTGATGAATTAAAAAATTCACCAGAATTAACAATCTCTCAGAGGGAGTGAAATTACTGCAGATAATATAATACGCGAACATAATTGATTGATTGAAGAGTAAAAAGAAAATTTTTTTTATTTTTCATTTTTCATTCAATAAATTGGAAATAAGCGTGGAGTGGAGAATGGACATAGTGGGATTTTTAAATAACTACGTGGAGAGCAATAGCAGTGCATTATCGAGTAAAAGTGTGAAGAGAAGCATCAGTATCATCAGCAGTAAATCGGTACGTCGAGCTTCGGCGTCACGACGCTCGGTGCGCCCGCATCGTCGCAGAGACTAGCAAAATCACATTCCGCAACCTCATCTTCATCTTGTAAAAAACGTTTGGTTTGTGGTGGTTTTGGTATTGGGGGGAAGGGAAGAGCCCGAGTGATCTCCCTGTGGGGCTCGAGAGAGAGAAGAGAAACTAGCCAATAAGCACACACACGTCTCGTGTGTCTGCCTCGAGGCACCGCCGCGCGAAATCGCCGAGACGTACAGAAAAATTTTTCACCGTTTTTTGTGATAAAATCGAGATTTTAGTTGAATTCGCGAGTGTGTGATTCATCCTCGAGGGACTGTTTTGTTCCTTTTTTTTTGGGGGGGGTTTTTTGCGGACGGTGGAGTGAACTGGTGTGAGGGGAGACAAGTGATAATTTGGGAGGAAGCTGAGGTGCCTATTGTTTTAGAGTAGATATGGAATTTTTTGGAGTAAGGAGTGTCGACCTCGTGGTTGTGGGGTCCCTCGTGCTTGGCGCGCTTGTCATACTCGTGGGATTCATCATCGGACGACGCACCGGGTCTGCAAGGACTACACGTAAGAGGCTTTATGAATTTCGTCATTGATGGGCTCCAGGGAAACATTTTTACAGATTTTTTTTTTCGTTTGGGGATTTGAAATTGTTTAGTTCTAGGAGATTTCAGTTATACTTTGAGGTGAGATGGTGCGAATTTGGGAGCATCGAGGCTCAGTTGTTCCAATGATTCATGGGTGAATTAAAATTTAGAGAAAATTAATTATCTACGATTTAACAATCACACAAATAAATTACTTTTTTTGCGCGAAGATTTGATTGAAAGGGAAATTCAATTTATAGGATAGTTCATTTGAATTTGGGGTGAGAGGGCACGAATTTCGGAGCATCATGGCTTAGTTGTTCCAATGACTCATGAGTGAATAAACATTCAGACAGCAATTTATCGAAAATTAATTGTCTACTATTTAACAATTACAAATGAAAAATTTTTCTTCACGCAAGTACTTCATTAAAAAAAAAAATTTAATGTGATTTCATTAGATTTTGGGGTGAGAGAGCACGAATTTTAATTCAGTCATAAATCATTGCAACAACTAAGCATCAAGACTTTTAATTGTCTACGATTTAACAATTACAAATAAAAAAATTTTCTTCACGGAAGTACTTCATTAAAAAAAAAAAAATTTAATGTGATTTCATTAGATTTTGGGGTGAGAGGGCACGAATTTTAATTCAGTCATGAATCATTGCAATAACTAAGCATCAAGACTTAGTTATTGCAATGAATAACATGAATCAGTCTTGATGCTTAGTTATTGCAATGATTCATGAATGAATTAAAATTCAGGCAAAAATTTATCGACAAGTAATTTCTAGGATTTAACAATCCCAGAAATAATTTTTTTTAAATATTTCATTAGAAGAAAAATTCAATTTATATGAAATTTCATTTGAATTTGGGATGAGAGCACGAATTTCGTAGCATCCCACCCGTCTCTCTCACTCCAATCCCCCACGTCTGAATTAAAACTCAGCCAGCAATTAATCGAAAATTTATTGATGTGGATGGCATTGAACAACGGTGTTAGGGGCCAATCACACAAAAAAAACTTCCTCAATGCAAGTATTTCATCAAAAGGACATTAAAATCCCGAGAGCAATGAGGAAACGACTCTAAATCGTTAACATCACCATAAAACGACAATTGAATATTGCGAAATGAGCGTTAACGTTCGAAGACTTCACGTAAAAATGAGAATTCAAGACCAAATGTTTCCTGATGAACTCCCGGATGAGAGTGGAATTTGAAAATCCACGCGCTCTCATTTATGAATCACCGACTTCCTCCGGTTGATCAGACCCGACGAGACTTAAATAACGATTACACGTGGTGTAATAAATCATAAAATTATTTCATTTGACCATCTACTCGGTTTTGTTGAACGTCTCGTGAATTTTCTAAGCACCTTTATCGGGCGGCAGCTGTGGCCCGCGGGACGCCGCATGGTACTCATGGGGTTCTTTTGAGAACAGGAAGACAAGGATGGGATGACCCAGGCGTTTACGGAGTAGAATTTCACGATAAAGAGAGACTGCGTTTGCACGTGTTGGGTTTACTGCGAGCGAGGGGGGGGGGAGGCAATGTGCATTTGCCATTTCCGTTGTAAAATCCTGCTGAACCTTCGGAAGTGCCCCAAATTCTCAGAAAAATACCTGGAGACAATTCAAGAGACTACTGAAAACAAAAGATAATTTTTTCTTTTGTACCTCAGGTCAGACAGGCATTCGCAAATATTCAGGAGAATATTTTTTTCAGACAAAATGGCGACGAAGGCAATGCACCGGCGAACGATGAATTACCCCTCCTATTCACTCATTTTATTCTTTTTCTTGCACTGAATGCACCGAGTGTAAAAATAAACTCGTACGGTTTTGTTATATATCTGCCGGCGCCGAGGCATTCTCGTTCTCTCTGAGCTGGCCGGGCGGATAGTGGGGCGAA
>NW_021680464.1:864777-980627 GCF_001412515.2 Diachasma alloeum | reverse complement strand
GGGGGGGGGGGGGAGGGGGGGGGGGGGGGGGGGGGGGGGGGGGAATGGTTGGCGCACACGTGTAACTGGACTGCACGTGAATCCATGACAGAGTTGCGGCTCGAGTGAGTAGCATCTACGATCGACGCGCCGCCACGTGGCTATCAGTTATTTCTTTATTTTTTTTAGGTATGTCCCTAGAAAACACGTTTTCCTTAAGGGGTCTCCTCAGTAGGGCAAAACGGCGATGGGCGCGCGGGTGAGTGGCGCGTAAAATGATTAAGGTAGTGAGGTTATTTTCGAGAGAGACGAAACATCAAACATGGCGTGCGTTAGATAGTGACAGACATCACGCCAATTATTTTTATCGTTAATTTATTCAACAAATTAGTGGCAAAACTCGATGGGACTTCATTCCCTTATTTTTGAGAGTTTAATATAAATAAATATAGCTTCGTTTGTTGGCTAGCACATTGTCAACAGGGTGAGGGGTAAGGGACAAAATTTCGTTCTTAAAGCCCATGTATAAGCAGAAATTCGAATGATTAATTGAAAACGAATGAAACGATAAAACTACTCAGAGTTTTTTTTAGAATTTCCTTTTACCATTTTTGATTATTATATTACATATTCAATTCACTAGCACATTGTCGTTTCGTGGCGAAAATTACTGAGGAGACCCCTTAAGATTGTCCCCATGTTTTTCATGGATGATGTTTATAATAGCCCCCAGTTGTTCAAAAAAATGTTAACTAGCTGTACTGCACAATTAACAAGATAATAAATAATGAAATGCGGGCTTCTAACACGCGAGGTATCGGCCAAATGGGGGCTATGGGTCCCCCCTAATGCGATTTTTCTATCTTATGAGAAAACGGTTCTTACGATGTTCTTAAAAAACTAATCCATGTTAGATTGATAAATTCCGAATACGGTGAATTTTTTGTAAAATTTTGTACTGCATAGTTTCTGGGATATTCAACTCTAAAAAATGGAAATTTCGTGAAAGCATTCCTTTCTTGATTCAAAAAATTAATTAACAAATAATTTCGTATTTGATTCAAACAGTTTTTGTTGCCTGCATCAATATAATATATAATAACACATGAGAATAGAAAAACTCAATAACTTATGAGAATGTAATAAATTAAGTTATTTAGAATTTTTTGTGGAAATCCAAAAGGACTAACTTTTGGGTCCAATTGTCTTGTGATATACCTTAAATGATTTTTAGTGTGTTTAAATGTTAAATGTTGGTCATTTCCGTGGGTTTTGGGAGAATTTTTTTTTCAATATAAGAAAGATCAGGGGATATTGGAGAAATAATTACGACGTCAATTAAATTGTATGACACTATGACAATTGTCGTAATTATTTCTCTAATATCTCTTGACCTTTCTTATATTGATTAATATTATGGAGATGAGAACAATTATTAATTTTTTTTTCGTTTTTGTAATGAAAAATGAAATTTTAGAACGGCTGAAAGAGGAGGAATGGGTTGAGACTTTTGACTTTTGAAATGACTTTTTCCGTGTCAGTTCTTATCACCCCTGCGGAAAAACTCCGGAGAAATCAACGGAATTGAGGGAAATCTGAGAGAAATCGGTTCTTCCTCTTCCTTTCGTGAAAATGATTCTTATCCTCCTCAAACATTATTCCCGCGTAAAATCACACGTTTCCAGTTTTTCCATCGCAATGTTTTGATTATTCAGCGTACATTACTCGTAGTCGATGAAAAATTCTCCAGTCACGTCAGCAAACTGCGTTTTAATCGGAAATAAGCATGCGTTTAAAATATTTTCCTTTTTCGCGGCGTTTACTCTTATCGTTAAACAGGTCAAGGTCTTCACTGCTGAATGGAATGATTCTAGGGATAATGATAGCGGTCAAATTTACGTTTAAATTCGACGGTGGGGGTGATTATTTCATTTGAAAAATTATTTTAATTTCGTGATTTTTATTATCATATGACTACGCAGAGAAAGCTTCAGGAAAAATTACGTGACAAAACACGGAAAAAATGAGAAACGCAACATGAATTTTTTATATTAAATTCTGGCAATAGGGAACTTGCACAATTTTTTTTTGAATGTTTTAATCTCAAGTTTCGGCTCTGCATGATTATTTTTTCCAATCGGATGTCGACCGATCAGAGCGCAGTATTTGAGATTAACCGACAATTGCAAATATTTCGGATATTTCCTCTTAGCTTTTGAATATTTCGCAGTAGCCCTTCATTTTTTCCGCTCATTTCAGATCGAATCTTGTATTTGACAGTCTACGGAAATCGGGTTATTCTATTAACATAATTTGTTCAAATTTTCCCTAATTCATCTCCTGATGTTGTCCACTGCACTCTGATTGTGCCAAGTTTTGTACACGGAGAGAAATGTTTAGTAAAAATTACGGAACTCATAATTCGCTCACCGATTACGAAATCGATTCAGAGAATTTAAGTGACAGTATCGGAATTTTTCACAGGAGATTCAGATAAAAATTACGGAACGCTCTGGAATAATTCCGTGACAGTTCCGTAAAATTTCCTACAACCACATTTTATTGAATATTTCTCTCCGTGTAGAGAAAACCATCGCACAAGCGCTCGGGATTTTTAACCTGCAAAACTTGACACCCTCATCTGTTTGCAACGAAGCGATTGGAAAATACCCGACAATTTTGAAGCTCTTGGGGTATTACTACTGACAAATTTTTTTTTAATATCGCGAAAGCTGAAGATTTCAAACGCTTTTAAATCGCTAGTGACGTCACAGAAGTGGTCTAACGCTGAACGCATGACTCGAGCCGACCAATAGATGACAGCAACTCTCCACTCCCCTCAGCAGTGTCAAAATAGTATATTTCGTTACGAGTGCGGAAAGAGTTTTTTTTTCTCGCCTTCGGCTCGTGCTTTAAACCTCCCACGAGCCAAAAAAACACTTTTCCCACGAGTATCGAACGATATTTTTCATCACAATGTGCGGAAAAGGGACGTTTTAGGCACGCGAAGGGTGCCTAAAAAGTTACTTTTTCGCACAGCGTGATGAAAATATAATTTATGCACGAGAATTACATCTCACAATGTATGATTGATAAAATGCAGACAAATTTAATATTTTGTATCTAGTGAAAGAATGTAGATGGGAAATGTTTCGCTCGAAATCAACATTTTCTTCTCCAATGTTTTGAAATTCTTACGTATTTCAAGACGTAGTTCTCGTATTGTTATTATTGATTACAAATAAAAGCCCCGCAAAAATACTCGTTCCATTAGTCACTCAGTGGCAATTTATTATCCAGGAATTTGCGTCTAACTTTGCTAGTAAGGCCATTAAAAATATATTTTTGTTATCATATGCAGATATTGTAATATCATCACTCAAGGTTTTCCAAGTTAACAAAATGCTACTATACCTGTAATTTTCAGACTCTTGTCATCAATTTTATCCACTATTCCGACTAATTTCAAAAAGATATGTTTCTTCTCTGTACCTTCTTTGTCGCTAGATCCTAATGATGATTTAATTAATCCCGAGTAATTGGTTGCATATGAATATAGCACACGTATATTATTGTGGCAATGAATGAGACGCTTCAATTGTGAAGCTCAACATTGTTGACCTTCGCGCAGGTCAGTGAGAGTGTCAATAATTTTTTGAGTGAGCTGTTCCTTGGGGTGACTCATCGGGCGAAACTGTCTGATGCCATTTGCACAGTGAATAACCCTCCGAACTGGAGAACAAAACGAACCATCTCCAATAGCTCGAGATTGGCAGAGTGAAAATTTTCAATTTTTTCTTCATGTTTAAGATATTTTTTCAAGCTTCAAACTGAGCCCTGACTCATCTAAATCGCATCATTCGATCACGCGATGTTGATGATTGAACAAGTTTGAAATTTCATCATTCGATAGTGAATTTCATTTCCTCGCATAAGCATACAATATTGGGAGATAATAACTCGCGAGTACAATTGACATTGCGCAATTCGAGGCTATGGACGAATTGTGTATACATCTGAATAATATAAATTTCGGAAAGCAAATGTCTGGTCTCGTCAAACACAATAAAATGAAAATATTATTGAACGAAAATGTCAGAAAATTCAGATATCGAAAATACATGGGATATTTTTCCAGGTGTAACGTTGTGCACGGTCGGGTATTTTCATTATCAACTTATCACTTATTGTAAAAGGTGATCGACTGCTAGCAATGGAGATTGAGAATAATGCGCAGCAAATTGCAGTGTTTTCGCCGCCTGTTTACAAACATAATTCAATGTAGAATAACATTTGTGTCTCCGCGGAATTTTTTATCCCCATTTTTTTGGAGACTCCGTGACGCGCTCGACTGTTTTTACAGCAAAATGCCCGGAAAATTCTTGTTGTTAATCTCATCAAGAGCAATAACTTGCTTTCAAAATAGGTTTTAGTGGGAAAAGTCCTTCTCGTGTTTGAATTTTTTATTCTGGCATGTAGGTCATTTGCAAAATGCCCTGAATAATTTCTACGATAATTTATTTTTGCCGAGATGTGTGCTGCAGATAAGCCTGTTATACATTCACCCCCTGTTTGCATTCATTTTATCTAATTTTTATCTAATTTTGGTGCTCTTCGAAAGTTATTTCGTTTTGCTTTCAACTCATGGGAAAAGTGATTTTACGGGTGGAAAACTACGAGACATAACGAATCGATGGTATCCAGGGGCGACAATTGTCCACCACCCCTTGGTATTCTGGAATATATTAACAATACCGCTTACGCTTTATTGGCTCAATTATTAGATCGGCACGAAACTCGTTCATCAGGTAGTTGCCTACCGTTGAAGATTATCGTGATATGTGACAAGCCAGGTCAAGGATTCGTCTGGCACTGTCGTGAAGAGGGTTTCAATGGCGAAAGGGTTTCCTTTCAGGTTTCAGTTATTGATTAGGAAGCTTTCCAGAATTTCACGGAATTGTCTTCCATTGTCCGGCTATTTTTCGATTGTTATAATCACTGAATTGTGTCTTGATAGTTCATTCCACACGGGTAATTCTGTCGAACATGTTCTCATTATATTGAAAGATATCTTGTCGTCAAATCATTCAACAGGGAAAGAACCCTAAAATCATCCTTTTTTCTTATTCCTTTCGTTATTCAAGTGATGATAATCTCTTCAACTTTTTGTTGTATTGAATTCATAAGACGAATTCTGCCTTCATTTTGATAAGATAATTCGGGTCAATATTTATTTGTAGGATTATAAAAATTCATGATTCAACTTTTATAAAATTGTTCAAAGAACCGAAAGAAATTGATGGAAAAGACGTGTTGAATGACGAGAGTTGTCTTCCTAGTTTGAGCTATTGATTAGGAAGTTTTTCGTAAATTCCATGGAATTGTCTTCGATTGTCTGATTATTTTACGATTGCTCGAATGGGTGAATTACGTCGTGTCGAATATGTTCTCATCACATTGAAATATATCTGTTCGTCAAATCATTGAATAGCGCAAAGAACGCTAAACTCATCATATTTCCTTCTTTACTCAGGTGATAAAGGATGATGATTAATGATGATGAAATTCATGATAATGACATCAAGAGAATTCTGCCTTCGTTTTGATAAGATCATTTGGGTCAATATTGATTTGCAGCATTATAAAATTTCATGAATTGAATTTTATAATTTTAAAATTTCAAAGACCGGAATGAAATTGATGACAACGAGCGAGCAGCTTTTTTTCTGTTTAGAGTCATTGAACAGGAAGTTTTCTAAAAATTCCACGACGTTGGTTTCAATTGTCTGGTTATTTTTCCAAAGTTCTAATGGGTGAATTGCATAATGCTAATTCATTCCGCACAAGTAATTCTGTCAAACATGTTTTCATTGCATTGAAATCTATCTGTTTAATAAATCATCCAATAATGCAACGAACCTTAAAATCGTCATATTTTTTCTAGTTCCTTTATCCAATTAACAACTACAAAGTACTGAGTACAGCTCCTGGGGTACAATGCGACATGATGGGGGAGGAAGTCGGCCCATGACACCGCAATAAGGGCTGGGTGGTGGGATGGGACCATTAAAAGCCTAATCGGCTATACGGGAATGAAAATAAATAAATAAATTCATAAAGAAGGGTACAATAGCTAGAAACTTTTCTTTCTGAGTAGACTCATTGAACAGGAAGTTTTCTAAAAATTCCACGCAATTGTTTTCAATTGCCTGGTCATTTTTCCATAGTTATAATTAGTGAACAGCGTAATGCAAATTGATTCCGCCCGAGTAATTTTGTCAAACATATCCCCCTTGAAGGTTACCTATTCTAATAGTTCAATGTCCCATCCGCGTTTAAACCATCCTTCATTCCCCAGAAAAAAACGATCAAAAAGTGATGTTTCGTCCTTCATATATTGACTCTATTTAACACCTCTTCAAACATGAAGACGGCAGTTCTTATTTGCCCAACTGTTCTCGTCTCGCAAAACAATACAATAGCCGGAATTGTTTAACCATCATGAATAAAAATCCGACGTAAAATGGCGTACTACGCAGGTAAATAGTGCAAACAAACCCTGACTGGCACGTTCTGCGGATGAATCATAATTCTATTGAGCGAAAATGTAATAGCAGACGATTTGTGTCATGACTAATAAAAATTTGCGATACAACGTGACAGTTATAACACGAGGCACATTGGAATGTCCGAGGAATTTGAAAAGGGTCATTTACACGTTAATCCAGGCTTGTCGGTGATTGAGATAAGAGGGCGGTAGTTAGAGGAGGGGGAGACAGGTAATGGAGAGGTACCGAGGGAAGTGTTTTCTTGGGGGATGACCAGTTATGTGCAACAGCTCGTCCTTACAAGATCCCTTAGGCCACAGACCTAGCATTTTCCAAAATTTCAATTTTGGACAGAGCACTTCTGACAGTTTCACCAACTTTTTCATCATTTCTGCACTGATTTCGTTCCTAAAGACCAGAAAGACGTCTCGAGGTATCGAGAGGAACAGTAATTACAGTGATTCACTGAAAATTCAACTTTCTCGAGGAAACGGTAAACTTGATTATTTCACTGAGTTTTAAAATATTTAAAAGTGAAGAATCGTGGTTAGTTATTTGGAAAAAGTAGGCAACTATTACGTTTTTGTATAGGGGTTTTTTGTGGTGTAAGTAACTTTGTTGGGGATCGTGTGAGGAAGTAGTGACGAAATAGTATTTTTCCGGACTGTTGTGATGGGGTTTTTGTTACTCGTGTCGCGTTGGCGTCCGAGCCGAAGTCGAGGACTGACCAACCACGTGAGGAAAAAAACTCTATGGCACTAGCCGTGAACAACATCTTTCCGTAGTAATTTTCACTTTTATGAGTTTCGGGAACGGCTAATGTGAATGTCAGTACGGCAAATTCAATTTCAGTTTCGGAAAGATTAGTTTTTGGATTATATGCCAGAATCTGAGGGAAACGGTTGACTTTTTTAGAGCAAAGTGAGGCAAAGTAATTCTCTCTTACATTGAAGAATAATTATTTATCAAAACTTGTGAACTTTTGTTTTGTAAAAGATATCTCGGCATCTAACATTTCTTATACAATTTCCAACACCTCCCTTTTTTTTAATAGCATTTTTCGTCACTAGGACGAAAGAAGGTTTTCTGACAAATATGGCCGTAGGCAGGGATTCACGGACGCGTATAGTAGTATTGAACACGTAGCGTTGGAAGCGCACATCAATACAATTATTTTTTCTCACAGGCAAGAATAGATCGCATTTTGTTCCATTAAAATCATGTAATGGTCACAACATAAACTAATGTTTATAATGGCTTTTCTGTTTTAAGTATGTTTGGTATTTCCCTTCAATTCAAAGATATTTTTAAAAAACTCATTAGCAAGACGAGATAAGATACTTCGTCTTCACATGTTTAAAAAAAAATACCTCAAAATGTAAAGACTTTCGTAAAAACCTCAAATACTCAGTTAGCCACGGATATATATCAATCGATTTGTCCCGTTTCATCACTTTACTACTGGAGTTTATGACCAATTATGTCAATAATTGTGTACGTCCCCAGGAAAAGGGCCCACATCGCATCTAGTTTCCGAGATATTCACATTTTTCTCTTTGCAACTCACATTTAAACCAATGTTAAATTATTTCTTTGATCTTCTGTAGCAAAGTCCTTTTCTACGCGCTCAATTTCTTTTTGGGCTTGAAATGTGCGGAATGTTATCAATATTACCGAAGTATACAACTCCACATCGACAAAGTTTTATCCACAAACTTTTCACGCGGCCATCCGCAATTATTCTACAAAGAAGGTTCCATTTTCATTTATTTTTTATAGAAAAATTTTCCAGCTACGAAATAGGCTCCTCCCATACATCCTAAAACCACTTAATTCCAATAAAAACGCAGAATAAAAAACAAAATTCGAGCAGAATGCTCCCGTTCGTTTAAATTCCGGATAATTCAATCGGCACAAGTGATTGAGATAATAAATATTGATTAGGCTTCCAACACTTCCTAGTCAAGCCGAAGGCTCTATTTTTCCTGAAGGCCACCTATTGAACAACGACCTTGCCCGATCTCTCTCATCCAATAAAACCCACAATTTTCCAATCGGTTGAATTCTCCCAATAATTGCTATATTATTTGTCATGTTACAGATGTGTCCGAAGATACCAAGGTCCACGTAGAGTCGGAAAATTCTGAGCCATTAACATCTACATCTGGTAATAGTCAAGCCATTTCCACTGGTGGTGGTAAAAGAGCTAAAAATAAAAAACGTCGTGAGGCACAACAGGAGTTCACGCACTCGTGGATGGTGGGCGCACTCAAGGGTCACACTGGGCCTGTCCTCGACATGAATTTCTCCAGTGACGGCAAGTTCCTCGCAAGCTGTGCCGAAGGTACGTGTGTCAAGTCAGCCAGCACGCTTCACCTCGTGTTTCTCCTTTTTGTTTGAATATATTTTTCTTTCCCTCCACATTATCATTTTTATTAGGCCTTCTTGGTGTTTTTGCATTTTATTTTGACACAACATTATTACCCTGTCCTTGCTCATCTCTCTTCACCTCACCTTCACCCAGAAAAATAAAATTTCGTGAATAATGAACGTTACGAGGATTTCATTGTCATTCGCTACTTGGGGAGAACTTTCTTGGTTTGCCAAACCCTCTTTGTGAAAACTCAAGACCGCAAGACTATTGCTGACCAATCATAATTGTGATTGGTCATAAATCTGATGAATTATATAAACTGTTTATAATCAGTTACATCATTCATCATTCATTTTCCGTACGAACGAATTCACCAGCGAAATGATTATTCTTATGATCAAATTATTACCCACATTAGCTTCCATAATGTTCTCAGTACCATTCAACGTACACCGGGGGAAGGGGGGGGGGGCGGTCAGGCTGGGTTTCCCCTCCACTGAAGCGAGAAGAAGAGGACTAATAATCTCATTGCTCACGGTTGATAGACACTAATTTCGATGTAGGTCGGACTGGAGAGAGAAATCGATCGTTCATTTAAAAAGGAGGGGAGAGGGGATTTATTTTGTGATACTGTTAAACATCGGGAGAATGTCGGACTGTTCCGTTTGACGCGTTCTCTCTGGGTCTTCGGGTGGATTTTTGGGGCTTGTGATTTTGTCGGAAATTTTGTTCGACGATTTGGGAGAATATTTTGGGAGAGATTATTGAGGGCAATGAGTCGAAATGGAAATTTTTTGTAATTGCGTTTGGGCGAGATGTCAGAGGAGTTTTTTAGTAGTTGGAAAATTTTCTATTGAAATTATGTCATGACGCTTTTCTCTAGAAACACGTGCTATCGAGATAATGAGCGATCAATAATGATGTTGGGTTGAATTTTATTAATTTGTTAGAATTGTTTTTTATGAATCGTTCTTAAAAACTTACTTTTTTCACTGGACAATTGAATTTGCCTTCAAAATTAGGTTAATAAAATTGTTGCCAGTTTTTCAATCGTGAATGAAAAAAATATGAATTCATCTAGGCAATTTGTAAATTATAGGAAAAATATCAGAAGAGTTCTCTTGTAACTGAAAAAATTTTTACAAAAAATGTGGAGTGGCATTTTCCTCTTCAATCACACGTTATCGAAATAATGAATGATTAATAAAGACGTTGAGTTTCATCATTTAAAAACTGAATTTCATGAAATAATTATCTGCTCATTGAATTTCTTAGAATTGTTCAGGACTGCAATGATTTCTTTGACTTCTCGTTATTTTTCATTCACAAAGCAAATTTTCCTTGTTTCAATCAAATGACTTGGATCAATAGTTGAGAAAGGTAAAGCCTTGCACATTTTTCTGTAAAATCTTGAGAGAACCTGTTCTACAACTGGAAAAAATTTTCTGAAATTACAAATAACTAATGTTATTAACTCGCTAGAAAGTACTTGATATGGAAATAAATTTCATGTTCAAAAAGACTGGCGATTCCCACTCACGCACTGAATTCTTTCCGCCTAATTAGTTTGAGTATTTAGGGGTGTGATGATGATTTCCCCCTTGGATTACAGATACAATTGTTCAGATGCTGCCTAATATATAAAAAAAAAGTTTCGTTAGCATTCATGTGCTCAAGAGGCCTGAGTGACTCAACTCCTCAGTGGTCTTGACACTGTTTCAATGCTCCATTTGTCTCGTTCCAAAAAAATTTCGCTATTTTATATCTCTGCACGTATTTAACACGGTTTATAAACTTCAGTTTCATTAGCGATTAATCGACGAAAAACGACAGAGTTTCCCCTGGAAATTGGCTCGCTGAATAAAAAAACTCGTTATTCAACGGTTGGAAAACAAAAGGGTTCATGAATATCACGGATCGTCATTATGAATGATATATTCTTCTCAATCACCTACACGGCGAGAAGAGTTAAGGAAAAATTATGATAAAAGAAGAAGGATATGCATAATTGGTTCAGTAAAAAAAATTAGATGTGTGGAACCAAAAAATACAATTTCCTATACAGTAAAATTTCTTGCACCCGTATAATATTTTTTGACGAACGACACAGAGCAAAAAAATTGTCATTTCCAGGAACATTTTCCTGGTTCCCAGGGATATGTCACTGATTTTTAGAAATCTATCACCAATTATTGTTGATACTAGACACTGACGAGAATAAACCTAGTTATCAGTGATTTCTATCACTGAAATTTGGTAGTAGATTCGTAAAAATTAGAGATGAATTATGTGAAAAACTAGACTTTTACCGCCTGTAAAGCATAAAAACACTTCAAATGAAGGATATTTTGCAACTGATTCTGTAAAAAAAATAACATGCGTGAAAGTAAAAATCATGATTTCCTGTGCACGCAAAATTTTAACCACCTGTACAGTATTTTTTGGTGTACAACAGAGAAAAAAAAATTCATTTTCAGGAACATCTTCCTCATTTCCAGGGATATGTCACTGATTTTTAGAAATCTATCACCAATTATTGGTGATACTAGACACTGACTAGAATAAGCCTAATCATCACTGATTTCTCTCACTGAAATTTGGAAACTAGATTCTTAAAAATTAGAGATTCTCTTATAATTAGTAACCCTGTCACTGAGAATTCTTGATAATGTCACTGAATTTCAAAATTTTAGACTTTTTTGAATTTCACAATCGCGAATCCCTCATAATTGTGAATAGATTCCTAAAAATCATTGTCATGTCCCCAATGATTAGGGATAGATCCCTGAAAATCCAAACTTTTCTTCTCCGATACAGAAAAAATTCCAATACATCGGATAATTATTTACGTTTGCTGGCGTAATTTTTCATTAAATTACGGACAAATTTGATGACTTGAGGACAAATCACCTGACACCAGTACATTTTTTACTTTGATATGAAGTCAAAAACATCTACAAAGGAGTTTCGCTGCGCGACTACTAGCCTTCGTCGCTAATTTTTCCCCAACTTTTTTCTCCCAGTGAAAACAACAGAATGCAATAAAACAAAACACGTGGAGTCGAGGAAATCTCGTGTTCCGATACGATTTCCTCCCTTTTCTTGTAACGCTCCAGATACCGCAATCTGACCTCATCCTGTCTCTACACGGTAAAAACCGAGTAACAGTCCTCTGTTGGTCCTGACCCCAACTTGACCCACTGACCCAACCCCAAGCGCTCACCCCTCGGCAATTCATCTCCATCCAAGGTGAAGATATCTCCCCCAATGAAGAATAAAAATTTATCATTCCTCAAAATCTGGATTCGCCGGAGCTAATGGGGGTAGACAAAAATCAAAAAAATATTTCACGTTCATCTGTTAGTGCTTGACCCCGCGTTGACTCTCAACTGGTCACGAGTCTCATCGTTTCATTGTTTGAAAAAAAAGAAAAAGAGAAAGAGAGAAGACGGAGGAAATCGTTGAAACGAGAGGGGAAACAGGGGATCCCAGGTCGCATCCACGGTGAATCGTAAGCGTGAGTAACGGGAGCGAAGAGTGGGTTACTGTGGCTCTATTGCGCGGTAATACGAGCTGTTTTACCTCCGTAACAGACCCCGTTACACTGGTAGGCCTCTCAATTTTAATAAAACGTCGCCAAATGTCTTCTGTCGAGTTTACCTAACTACTGTATTTTTGTTGGGATTAATTGTCTTGTCATGAAGTCATCAATTGCTTCACGGTAAAATAGTATATTGCGTTACTAGTGCGTAAAGATCCACTTTTTTGCACGCACGTGTTACACATCCGTTTTTTGTGATACCTGCCGAATTCACTGTTCGAAACGGTAGTGGGGTAAAGTAGTTGTTTTTGTGCACGAGTGCGTAAAACGAAGATTTACGCACGAGAATTCATTTGACGCACACTAAACCGCTTCGAAAAGTGCACTTTTTGGGCAGGTATCAGAAAAATTATATTTTATTTTATTGTTTACTTTAATTGGGGAGGGAATCGAGGAGTAATCAGTTGAAAGGGACATCATTGTTCTCGGTATTGTGATAATATTATTAAACTCCCTTTTTGGGATGATTTTCGCGAGATTAGATGTTGAGATTAAAAAAAAGAATTCTGTATTTATAAAAAGGAATTATAGAAACAAATAAAATGAAGATTGATGATAGCCCAAATATTTCATTCCCGCGAACGGTTTTTTGAAAAACGATGCAAATATCAACTACGTTCAAAGAATAATTGTCTTGTCTGCGAAGTCATGAAACAAACCAAGTTCACTTTGTCGTGATATTAGTCATAAAGTTATCGACTTTTGACTGAGTGGGTTACTGCGGCTCTGTTACTTAGGAATATGAGCTGTTTTCCTCTGTAACAAACCCCGTTGCACTGGTAGACTTCTCAATTTTAATAAAACGTAACCAAATGTCTTCTGTCTAGTTTATACTGGATTTACTGTATTTTTTTCGGATAAATTGTCTTGTTATGCAGTCATGAATTGGTTCACAATAAAAATTGGATTTCATTTTATTATTTACTTCGATCGGGGAGGGAATCGAGGAGTAATAAATTGAAAGGGAAATCACTATTTTCAGAATCATGATAATATCATTAAATTCCCTTTTCCTGTTGATTTTTGTGAGATTAGATGTTGAGATGAAAAAAAAAAAAGAATTCTTGTCGATGACTCAACGTTTCGGCTCCTACGAAATCCCTCATCAGGTTTTTTCATTTTTTCAAAACACTAAGAACGTAATAAAATGAAGATTGATGATAGCTCAAATATTGCATTCCCTCAAATGATTTCGTCAAAAATGATGCAAAAATCAATTACTTTCAAGGAAACATTGTCTTGTTCGTGAAGTCATAAAGCAAGCTAAGTCAACATTGTCTTGATATTAGTCACGAAGTCTTCGATTTTTTCCAAGAAAGGTAATACATTGGGAGGGAATTTGAGAATAATTCATTGAAAGAGAAATAATTGTTTTTGAAACATTGATGATATTTTTCTTCTTACCTGAACAGTGACAGATATTTATGACTGGAATTGACTTAGGGGTCAATAGAGGGGGGTCTCCCTCAATATTATATTTTCAGCATTACATTATGTTCTGATTAGAGGTTCTTCGACAATACTCAAAAAATCAGTCACAAGGTGATTGATATCAGTCCAAATATTTAATGACCTCAACTTACCTATTATTGAATCACGAATAAATATTAGCATTTCCTCAAATGATTTCGTTAGTAATGTTTAAAAAACAACTGTATTCAAGGGTAACGAAGTCACAATACAATACAATTTTTATTTTTTACTTATCGTTTACTCTAGTGCGTCAATTAAATTCCGTAGGAAAATTTTGGAAAAATTTGTGGATCTTCTGCGTCGTTCGAATACCTTTTTCAGCATTGCTTTTTTTATAAACTGATAATGGAAATTCTTCAAACTTTCGGAAATCTTTTTTTTTTACATGAGCACTAGTTACAATTTCCAACAGATGACATTTTGGTTGAAAAATTAACTGTTCACAAAATACTCATGAAAACAGATGGTCATAAAATATTGAAGAATAAAATAATTGCAAATTATTCAACATCCAAGAAGTTCCCGCGACTTGATTAAAATCGTAAATAGATTTCATGACGCAATCAACCTTACCACTTGTATGATGAAGAATTTTTCCCGGTGCCACAATAATTTTACTATCTCTCCGAGATTTAGAGATGCTTATCAAAAACTGACCTCGAAATAAAATCCACTCAACTCGTTTTATCATATCAATACTGAATTGTGTGCTCACGACGTACTCGAATATCACCGATCTCCACCATTTATTTGATTCATTCGATCGATAATAATTGAAACACATGTTCACAGAGATAAGACAATTCTATTGTAAGAAAACCCAAAGACTTTGTACTCAAAAGCCAGGGGATAATTTCTGAAAAAAAAATCAGTTAAACGACTTGATACCACGAGGAAAACCACAGTGTCACAATTGCACACTCAGTTTTCCGAGAAAAAACCAGCGATTTCCAATGAGAGGACAATGAAGAAAATGAGTGAAACGAGCTGCGGAATGCTGCAGATATGACGTAGACGCAGATAACCATGTGATACTGGCGGAAAAATCTCCCGAGTTCCAATAAAACGTTAAAAAAAACGCATATCTTCCTTCGTGTTAATCGTTTAAGCACTTGATTTGCGTGTCGAGCAGGGAAAATCAAATACGTGGGACAAGTGAGAGTGGAAGTGGAACTACGCATCATAATATTGAATAATTTAGAGGCTACATCTATCGTAATAATTATTTGTTGCCACTATTTTCACACGCTGTGACGCGGGACGTGTATCGTAGAACGTCACTCGTTCATTGGGTGCAGTATTTTTCCGTGATATTCACTTTTCTGCGCCCGGGGATTGGCATTGGCCCGCCCCCCCAACTCGTGAAAGTAAAAATCCCTACGGAAAACTATCGTTCACGACTAGTGCCATGGGGTTTTTAACTCGCGTGGTTTGTCACACGGAGAGAAATATTCAATAAAAATTACCAGAAAACAGACGTAAAAATTACGTTTCGAAACGTAATCTGGGAGCGAAGTAAAATTCAATAAAAAGTGTCAATCGTCACGTAAATTCTACGATCTGTTCCGTAAAAATTACTCATCCGTTCGACGTCTCACGGCTAGCCATGAGTCACTGTGAGGGGGAGATTTTAACAACACGTTCCGTAATTTTTCCGGAACTTTTCGTAAAAATTCTTAAACATCCAGGAATTTTCATGTTCTGAGGCATAATAAGTCTTGAAGTTTCTGTTAGATTTTACAACTTCCAGAAAAATTACGTGACTCTTTCGCATTTTTTCGGTAACAGACCCGAAAATTTACTGAACGTTTCAGATTTATTCTCTTATATTCCTATAGAAATTCGCTGAAAACGATTCTCGCTTGCGGATTACGTGAAATGTTCCGTAATTTTTCTTGAATATTTCTCTCCGTGCATCCTCGCCTGCGGCGCGGATGCCAACTTGACGCGGGCACAAAACCCTACGGCACTCGCCCTGAAATATACTGTTATTAAGGATATCCAAGTATCTTTTACAGTTTGGTGGGGACCTCACTATAGATTCAACCATTTTCAATAATCAAATTTGTCAATTGAATTGCGTGAGAAATATTTGAAAAAAAATACGAATATTAGGGCACATTAGGGCTCTGCACCATCGGCCGGCTGTGCGACTGGGGTTTTCCATGGTTTTTCTTGCAGTCCTAGCCCGAATGGGGTACAACGGCTCATGGTAGCGCAGAAAAAATCAGAAGAGAGAAGTGAGAGAGGCACGGCAGACGAATGGGGAGCCTATAAAACCGTAATGGTAGCAGAAAGAAATATGAATGAATGAATTGAAAGACTTAATTGAAATTGTTTAACTTTCGTAAACTTTATTTTTTTTGCATGAAATCACCCGGGACTAAATTTCTTGCGATTCCGAACAAATGATTTTTACGGTGGAAAATTGATTGTTTATAAATTATTTATAGAAAATGCTGGTAATTATCAAAAATTGAACTTTTTAAATTATTTCATCAATCTTCCTCTAAAAGTAAACTTTCTAATTTTTTTTCTTCCAGATTAAAAAAATGTTTTCTAACGGATCAATGTCAGGATTCAAATTTAGACCTGTAGAGTTTAAGTAATAAAGTCATTGTAAAGTGTCCGGAAATTTAGGGTCAAATGGGGCGCAACTGAAAACTCTGATATTCGATTAGGAAAGTAGAAAAACATTACACTGAAGAAAAAATATCCAAAATACTTGGATATCCCTAATCACGAAATATCTGAGCTCGTCTTTATCGGACAGGAAAGTCAACAGTAATGATCTGTGTGATTCCCCGTAGAAAAATTTAATTGAACGTATCGCGAAAAAAACATGCAAATTAATTTTTTTGAGCTAAATATACTTTTGCGAAAAAAATCTTACTCCAGACTACTCTTCCAATGTTAAGCCACAGTTTTTTTCATTCTTGGTAATTTTCAACTTTCGATTTTTTGGTTCCAGCAAGAGTTGCTTGAGAATGTGTTTTTTTCTGGGTGTAGAGTCGAATGTCGTCAAATAGAAACCCTGATGTTCAACGACAACAAAAATTCTGGAAACTTAATAAAAGAAAAATATAAAACATAATTTACTTTTTCAATATTCGATCCGAAATTTAATGAAAGAGTCCCCGTTTCGCCCCGATTATTTTGAAACAATTTTTTTGTTCAAAGTTACTACTTATTAATTTGCTATTAATAATTAATACAATATTAATAATGGTTTCGAAAAATATTAAAGTTATTAATATTTTTTTAAATCAAAGCACATTGATCTTCATCATTTCCTGGAGATGAAAGCGCTTCGATTTTGGAAAATATCGATAACTTTCGGCGGGAAATTTATTCAAAAATTGGAAAAATGAACAACCTTAAAATGAAAATTTACCCTTTTCGAATATCTTGGAAACTAAAAAACGAAGAAGATATCTGATGAAATTACAACCGCCAATCGCGCTTCTCAATTCGCCAATACTGTTTACCAGTGATAGAATGATAATCATCTAATTCAAAATACATCAGTCACTCACTCAGAATTACGTGTCAGGGAGGAAGTATTTCCCCCAGGCCAGTTAGTCTCTTACCTCACTCATCCAAGAAAACGGAAAAAAACGAAAAGAGGAAGGTAGTACAGCTCGACGATGATTTCATAATGATCCAACGGTATTGGACATCCGTGCGAACCGGGATAGAGTCTCATCCCGTTATCGTCGTACCCTTCTATTCCTCATCCAACCTCTTATGAATTTTTCCTTTTTTTTCTATCATCCTGCCTTTCTATCTCACCTCGTGGCATACACACACACACACACACACACACACACACACACACACACTCGTTTTTACACGTATTCAGGTTATCCCGGGAAGATTACGACTAGAGTACCACATTTCTCGTGAATTGATTCGGTGTTTCTCGAAAGATTACCAGGTATAATCACCTGCAGAACAATGACCCGAATATTGATGTAAACTATCTCCTATCGACTTCCGAGAAATTTTTAATCCCAAAGACTTCAATTTTGCTCCACCAGTCTTCTCAGAACGAATCGCCAATTAAAACGCCCTCATCTACTTTAATATGAAAAAAAAAAACGCAATTATCTTTGAATCCCTGGAAACATAAATTCATTCTGTCTGAATGAATCGTTCCATTTCCATTTAATTCAATCTCCACATATTTCAATTTTTCCCATGAACTCCAATGCAGCATATTCCCAAGGACAATTGCCATCTCCCCACCATAATCCCCCACCCTCTCCCCAAAAACTTCTTTCGACACTGACTGCCCTGAAAGAAAATCTCTGTTTCGATGTTGTCAGAAGTCAACATTAATAACTCCCGCTGAATCAGCGTCTTTCTTCAACACTCGCTTCAACTACTTGTGTTGTCATACTTCCCGGACTTCCGCGAAGCCGGACGTCACCGTATCAGAGTCTTCCCCACCTCATCACTATTTTATTTGTCACGCTTCTACCTCGAGTTTCACTCAGCCTTCGGTCCTCCGACAGTTCGGATTTTCCGTCAATTCAAACTCGCTCATCCAATACCAAAAGTCCGTGAATTATTTCTTGCGAATTTCCCCCTCACCGAAATCAATCCAAAACTAACCGTCAATGGAGTGTCTCACTGGAGTGCAAATAACGCCTAAAATCCGTTTGACAAATAAAACCAAAGACTTCCGTATATTTTGAAGAATAATCTGCATGTGTGTCGTGTGCGTGTGCCAATCATCCCACGTAGGCCTTCATCTCTCTTCTCTTGCCAAAAAAAAAAAAAACTCCCCAAATAACAAAGAAAAGCGAATGTCTTACACGTCTGTTTTGTGTGTGCACATAAAGATTGCGGTTTGGTGCCAGAAGACCTGGAGGAGGGAGCAGCCTCGTCAGCACACCCCAAGCCCTCAGAAATGTCGACACCATCGAGTACAGCCTCATCACCAAGCATGGACCAACCGGCCCCAAAAGAGCGTGACCGTGCTATTCTCAGCCGCCGCCAGCGAAAGAATCGCACACGAGCAACACGAGAGCAGCGTCGTGACCGTGAAGATGACCCGGAGGATGATAGCAACGTAACTCCACCCCCGCGTCATCGTCATCATCACAGGCTGCAGCAGCACGAGCGCAGGTACTTAACAGAATCCCCAACGGGATCGTTAGACTCAGTTGCATCAAACAGTCCTAAAAACTCACGCAAACAGGCCCAAATTGCCAACAAGAATCGAAATACGAGTGAAAGTGCGGGAAAGAGCGAATCGAAGAGCATCAACCAGAGCTCTAAAACGTCAGGTGTCAACGGCAAAAAATCACACAATGCAACAGCTGAACGCAGCCAACAGAGGGCTCAGCTTAATCACTTGAGTGACACCGAGTTGGAAACACTTTTGAGAACATACACTCTAGGTGGAATGCAGCTTGCGCATCTCGGTTATCCCGTGGAGTGCAGTTACTATCCGGGTATTGTAGTGATACTGAATCATCATCCGTTGGGTCATCGTCTTTACAACTGCAGTCAGCAGCAGCAGCAGCAACAACAGCAACAGCAGCAGCAGCAGCATCTCCTAGACGTTAATGCCCAGGAATTTGTTCCCAGCACAAATTCAAATTCCTACAGTGCCGAGTTGGAGGTGGACAGTGGTAATGGTAGTGGATCGTCAGTCGAGAACTCAGACTTGGAGCCTGAGAGTCTCTCAGACAGTGACAAAAATTCCGACATTGTTGAATCATCATCGTCATCTTCTTCGTCTTCAGACTACTCTGAAAACACGAGAAGGGACTGGAGATTCATACATGAATTATGGGGGCCACCAGAGCCCTCAGCACCGCAAGTTGTTGTGCGGCCCTGTGTTAGATGCTCCAAGGGTTTTTACATGAATCGCTCAACTGGCCACTACATCACCGAAGAGCGATGTATCTATCACTGGGGAAAGTTGAGAAATACCAGCATTGGGTATGAATGGGAGTGCTGCAATGGACATGAACACGCACGTGGATGTACAACGGCCAAAGTGCACGTGTGGTCTGGTCTTGTTCGTGGTTGCAATGGACCCTTTATCGATTACGCTCGTACCCAACCTTCTCATGTTATACCACCTGACGGTAATTATGGTGTTTATGCACTAGACTGTGAAATGTGTTTCACAAGACGTGGTCTCGAATTGGCTAAGGTCACTGTCGTGGGAATGAATGGTGATATTATTTATGATACATTAGTGAAGCCTGATGTCGATGTACTTGATTACAACACGAGATTCAGTGGTATTACAGCTAAAGCATTGTCACGTGCAAAAAAAACGTTGAGTGATGTTCAGAAAGATCTCATGAGTTTTATTCATGCTGAAACTATACTCATTGGTCATGGCTTGGAGAATGATCTTCGAGCACTGAAGCTAGTTCACACAACAGTCATCGATACGTGTGTGGCGTTTCCCCATTATCTTGGGTATCCTTACAGAAGTAGTCTTAAGACACTTGCCAAGAGACTTCTTCAACGTGAAATTCAAGTATCTAAACATGACTCGGTGGAGGATGCTAGAAGTGCGGTTGATCTTATGCTCAGGAGAATTGAACTCGATCTTGCTAGAGCCCGTCACTTACAGGAAATTTAGTGATCAGTGTTCAGTTCCAAGTGAAATCTGTGATATGTATGTATACATCGCCATCATCCCCATTCCCTCAACTTCACTCACTCGAAACAAAAACTGCCTGACTTTGGAGTATATCTCTAATAATCATTTTTTTATCATTACCCCATTATCCCTCCTATACATATCTGTCTCTTGAGCGTCAATGCGAGTGTTTATTTTGAATCAAAACGTGGGTGACACGTGATACATATCGACGCTTATGTGGATTTGACACGTATTATTTTCCATGTACTTACGTGGTGTGCTCGTCTTTAGGAAAAATGTAAACAAGGAAATGTGCTTATTCTCATCATCGCACGTGCAAGAATGACAGATAGGTTTTTATCATATCATCTTCGTTCAGTAACTTGTAAATATGGCATCGTATTTATTCAAATGTATCCAACGAAGGCACGCGGTATCGATGTATACAAATTTCATTGATAAAACGTTTTTGTGAGTAGCTTTTTTTAATTTTGTTTCTTTTTAAATGGAGTACACTTTCACCCTCTAATTGTGAGGACGGAATTATTCATTGGAAAAAAGAGGACTGCGCTCATGTGCAATGAACCGCATAACCGTTACGCTTTTTTCTCCAGTTAAATGTGAATAATCAAGGGTCGGTCCTGCCCTCGTGTCTCGAGTTTAGCTTTTTAATAAATGCAAGCCCATTGTGAATCTCATTTCGGTATTGTTGGGGACTTTTGAGAGGTTGAATAGGGAGTTAGAAGAGGCGAAAGCTCAAAGTCTATTATACTCATATTTTTGAAAAGGAAATATTTATCATATTTTTGGTCTGAGACGTCAAGAGTTATATCTAGAGTTGCTATTCCATTGAGAAAATTTTTTTATACTCTATGAGGGAATTAGAATATTCTCGAGCATATCACGAGACCCTGTCAGTCTCGATCACGACAGTTCAATTTCAGTGAGATTGATTGTGTGGAATATTTCGGGTGACATTATTCGAGCACGACAGAACACTCGATCCACGAATACTCGAGTGGGTGTGTCAATTATTTTTGTCTGATAAAGCTCAGGTGGATATTCCGTTGAATCAATAAATCCGAATGATACAAATAGAGTATTAACGTTGTTATTTGCTGTCTGAGTGCTGAGTTCTCAGCAAACAATATTGAAATTTTGATCAGTGAAAAATAAAACGAAAGAGAGAAGGGAAAATTCATTGAAATGGGATGTGTTTCTGTCGGTATGTTGATTATCGATATTTTTGTAAATGTACATTTACATGCTAGAGTCAATTTTTCACGACTAAAATAAAGGATTAACGATCCTTAAATTTATCATTCAATTGCGTGAAGTTTTCCCCTTCATTATGTCATTATTTTATACCGTTAACATTAAGAGTTAATAATAATGGGTGATCTTTGAACTTTCCAATGATTTCAAATGACTAGTCGAATGAACTTTGAACTAAAAGTAATACTACGGGCAGACATTTCATAAATACTAAGTGATGCATTAAAAATTGCAAAATAAATTGAACTCTTATACCTCATACGCTGCGGCAATTTGTACATTTACGTTTCTTTTTTTTTTCAAACAGGAAGAGTTATGGGAAAATGATAGTACTGTTGAATTTTTAAATTGATGTTCTCTCACGTTTGTGGTGGTTTGCTTCACAGTGATTTGCCGAATGATAAAGGTTTATGATTTACTATTGTAAGGTAAGATAAGATATGATGTACTTTGGAGGCTGTTGAGTTATGAATGAATCTGCGGACTTTGATTTTACGATTTATCCTTGTGTTTAGGGGAGATAAATAAGGTTTTTTAATACGTAATGAGTGGCTGATTGTCGCCTTCCTACCCACAGGAACTTTCTCTTCACTCCCACCTCTCATTCTTTCTTTCGTTTTAAAAGTTGAACGGCTAAAGTAAACTGCTGAGAGCTGCGAGTGTCGCTTCCGTTCGTGAGATAAATTGAAATAAAAATGGAAAAAATTCACGATGATGAGAAATTAAAGATTGAAGATATTAATAGTGTATTTTTGATGATGAAAAATTGTGCGAATATTGAGCGTTTAATATTCAAGAGATACTGCGTTTTATCTGCAGTGTGTATATGTCGTTACCGTGTGCGATATACATAAGAAACAAATTTAGATTTAAGGTTTAAATATAAGTGATGTTTGTACGAACGTGCGCAAGACTTGTGAATGTTTAATTTTATCAAAAATATTTGATGTAAGATTTCTTTTTTTTTCAACGTGGTTCTTGTAGATCATACAAGTTTACTCCACGTTTATCAATTAATACATTTTGTACCTAATATACAAGAAAAATAGTCTCGATTTATTATCAATTCAATTCCCTCAAACTCCCGATACCTATTTTCCTGCTTTTATCTATTTTCAGCTGTTGGATCTGTCCTAACTCTACCAACGATCGAGCGTGGAGTCTCCGCAGCACTCGCTGTCGCAATGAGAATTTCATTATAAATGATAATTCACCGAATTTGGTGATAACTACGTGGTGAATGAAATAAAAATACCAACCGATCAGCGCAACTCGTCTCATTTTCGCAATTTGATTTACTACAATTTTATGTGTGAAATCCTTAACTTGGTGGAGACGAGTTCTCTCATTGATTAGAGATTCAAGTGCCGTACCTTCGTGTTTTTAAGTTTCCCTTATTCATTGGTTACTTATCCCACTTTATTCTCAGTTTAGCACTTGCACTGTGAGAAAATTACTCTTGAAATTTCGTGTAAAAAGTCATGAAATTTTAACAAAGAATAATAGACACGGACTTTTCATGTACTTTTGTATTGAAGATTTAGGCAATTTCTGAGGTTTTGGATGAATTTCCAATTTTAAAGGTCATATGAGAATGGAATTTATTGTAAATCTCACCCGATGGATTTGATGAGCCTCGCAATTTCTTTGAATTTGATCCCTTACGTACGGGTTCGATGCATCGTATCGACCCATGCGAATGTGAACGCTTGTTTTCAAAATTGATTATTTCCAAATCTATGAAGAATAATTTGATCAGACAAACAAAATTGGAAAGCAGAATACTGTGGCGTCAATTAGATACCGGTTTCATAATTTTCCATTCATTAGAAATAATCGAATTGGAGTCGTATTGAGCACACACTACACTTGGTAACAGAAGGGCCCCGTCCGTGAGGGGCTAATTAAACATTGTTGAGCTGTGAATCTCATCTCCTGAACCACTGGGAGTAAATGGATAGCGATTCGCGTTCCTCTCTGAGTGGTAAAATTCGAATTTGATGAAATTCAAATAACAGCGCGGCAAATGATTGCAAAGTCGAATAAAAATTTAGCTAATGTATATCTCCCACGTTCGATAAAATCCTCAAACTGTTATTTATTACTAAACATCTTGAATCTCTGAAAAATTGAATTGCATGTAACGTCGATGATCAGTAACTCTTGAAATTTCGTGTAAAAAGTCATGAAATTTTAACAAAGAATAGTAGAAATTAATTTTTCATTATCTTTTGTATTGAAGATTTAGTTAATTTCTGAGGTTTTGGACGAATTTCCAATTTTGAAGGTCATATGAGCATGTAATTTATTGAAAATCTTGAAAAATGCATTGAAAATTCAAGTGAATGTAATGTCAATGATCAGTAAACATGAAAAACTGAATTATTGAACTTCCAACACTCGGAGGAAAAAAATTCTTAAGTATATCTCACTTGCGTCATGAAACTTGTTCACTGATAATTACCCAGCATGAGACTTTTTGTGCGAAGTATACAAGAAGTCGAGAGAGAATTAACATTTCGAGATTCAAGAATTTCTATGATTATGCTGAATACGAGCATACCGAGATGAAATGACGTATTAATAATGCTGATACGTGAGATACACATATGTGTAGTCCTTTAAGAGAAAATTAACCTAATTAAGGGAGAATCCATTGGTGGCGAACATTTGTTCTTTCGATATGATCCGACAACCACTAAATTTTCGATTATCTTCTCCCATATTATGTACTTATTTCGGCACTGTCATAATTTATCAAGACAAAATGTGGGATATCTTGAGAAGTAATTATATAGGGAACATTCCATGCCAATGACAATGTCTATACGATTTTTTCATACGCGTACACGTCCTGCTTGAGTATGTGCTCAATCGGCAGTCTAGTATTATTGATAACAATCAATCTAGAAGTGTAAAAATAACACAGTCTTATAAGAAGATTAATTTTTCGTGGTTGTAATAATGACACTATTTAAAATATTATTGATATTTTTCATAAACTTGTTTAATTACTCAAGGGAAGAGAACAAAATGCAGGGACCCCGGTATACATGTGACTGGATAAATAATATAACTTTTCGACGTTAGGGAAAAGATTGAAACCTAGCAAAAATCTTCCCAACTTAGAAAAAAATGAATAACAATTCTGTGCCCAATATGAAAATTATTGTCAGTGTCAAACTTCTGTGATAAATAATTGATGTTTCTGCGTGCCGAAATGGCGTACTATGGGGAAACACCCTAGTCAACCGAGAGCCTATTGTTTGAAAAAATAGTTGAAAAAACAACTTTAATGGATCTATTTCTTACACTCATCAAAGTTAGAATTCATTGGAAAATTATCAATGATGAATAACTTTGTTTAGGTTTCCTGAATTTATTTTTCCTTGTTATACTCAACGACTCAACTGGAATTTATTCACACCACTTTAAGAAGACTTAAAAATCGACAGCATTGGAAATTGATGTCCATCTGATACTTGAATTTAAAAAAAAAATTTTGAACAGGGTGGCCTTGAGTAACTATCAGCCATTTGAATGAACCGCTTGAATCCTATTATCAAAAATATGCGAGATCTCTCCTGATTGAACGCCGTGACGCGGGTCAGGGACGGCTGAGTATTTGGCTTGTGCGATGAGAGCGTAAATTTAGTCTCCATGGTCGCACAGCTGTGGTTCAATGAACTCTCTAGAAACTACCTTCAAAAAAACCAACCAGGGTTCAACAAAAAAGAAACCACTGAATTCTATATTTGAAGGACTTTTATTACACAAGGAAGTTCAAAACTCCAGGGAAAAATTCCCTCCCACGAGACTGATGACTCATTCACGTGATCGTTTCAGACTACAATATTTTATGCACAAGAAGAGAGGTTCGAATGGAGAGGTTTTGAGAACAATTTTTTTCGAATTATTTGCACTTTATAATTTTCTATTGGAACTTCAGAATTCTATTGGAGTTTTGGTTTTTTTCTGTGGAGATTTCTATTAGCAATTATACTATTTTGGTGTGCAGTATTTAATAAATGTTTCGTAAGAAAAATCCAAAAAAAAGTTTAGATTTAGATATCAATGCAATTTATTCTGTTGACATTTTTTCATCTATTATCACGACAAATCAACGGAAAAAATTAATAGAATTGTCGGTACAATTTCCTACGGAAAACGCTAGGTTTTTTTAATCAATTTACGATTAAAAGTAAATAGAATAGACTAATAGAAAAAAATATTGGATTTTTTAACCACCACTAATTCAACTGAAATTTCCATACATTTTGTTACTGACAAATTTCTAAAATTTTTAATGAAGTTGCAATTTTCGGGTCCACATGGCAAAAATGAATCAAAATTTTTTAAATACTGGTAACTATTGTTCTGAATTTTCAATCTATCGAAAATTGAATTAAATATGATGTTTAATTGTCACAATGAGTTTGAGAATTCAATCTGTCATTAAAATACAAATAATTGCCCAAAACAAAAAACATTCCAAAATGAATAAGAAATTTCGGCGACAATTGGATATTAAATTGAATCCAACTTCACAACTTTCAAAATTTAAATACATTCCTAGCGGTGCAATCACTCCTAAATAATTCGTACATGGAATTTCAAGATTTCAATATTTCAAGAATTCTGAAATATGTTTTGGATTTCAAAGGATTTCTGAGGATTCCAGAGGTACTTTCATATACTTTCTAGCAAATAGAGCGGAATTGCAAGGTTTCCAATAGTTCATATATGCCTTTCTCTCCATATTCCGATGAATTCAAAATGAGATTTCTGGAGTTCTTCTGAGGATTCGAAAGAATTCTCGAAATTCTCGAATTCCCTCACAAAGCATTTAACAATGAAACATTATAGTTAACAATGAATAATGTAACCCCTCGAATACAGCTATTACCCAAATGTCAAGAAGATTTCCAACAGTGTATTGAACTTGAGAATACGGAACAAAGCACGAAAAAAAAGCATAATAACGAAAAAAATAAAAATGCAAGCAGAAGTGAAACTGAGCCAGATGCCTGCGGGTATATCTCCGGAACTAGGTCTCAAACTAGGGCAATCCAAGCATCGTTACACCTTCTATATAGTATTCCACATATAAGCCAAGAGCCAAAAAGAACTTGGTGGCTGAGCTGGAGAAAATCACAGTGGCAAATGCTAACTCGAAACAACTTTCTTTCTCGGATTCTCAACTTGGCTTGCCAGTGGTTGTTGCTGCGAGCAAGAGGGACTATTGATACTTGGGACGATCCAAGAGAACAAACATGAAACGACGAGTTTAATACGATAAACTTTCTCCTTGGAAACGGTCACAAGGCACCTTGGAAATCAACGGGATGTCTCCGTACACCCACGCGTCGCGCAAAGAGCCAAATTATTCTCTTTTTTTTTCTTCAATTTACAATCCGAAGAAATGGGTTAACATGAGGATGAAGGTGAATTCAGGATGATCATAAATGTTTTGAAAGGTAGCTGTGAGCTTTGGCAATCGTCTAGGGTATTACCCTTTTTATTAAAATTCTAATGCACTGAGAAATAAATGACAAGATTCTCAAACAAGTGTTGCTTATGTCAAAAAAGTATTTTTTTGATGACAGAGAGAAAATCTGACACTTTTTTAAATTTTTGACTGAAATTTTTCCAATTTCTATTCATTTTCATGGAATAACACAACCGAAATTCACAGTTCTCATTCCTTTTCTCATCAAATTCTAAATTTCAAATTGCGAAATTTCATGAAATTCCGGGGGAACTGTCGTTTCGTAAAAATTTCCAAGACGTATACGAAAATTTCACCCAAAAATTTAAGAACGGTACATTTTTGGAAAAAAAATTAAATTTCATAGATAGTTGACGTCTAATTGTCAGGACAGTAATACTGAATGCAATTTTCACTGAAAACTCAGTAAAATTCCAGAATTTTAAGCAGCATGAAGAAGAGAATTCCTCTATTTATTTGAACTTCCAATCCAATATGAATATGTAGGGCCAAATTACACTGAATTTTCCGTGAAATCTGAAAATCCATGATTTTCCCCCCTAAATTGCATTCACTGCCACTGTTCTGAAAATTCAAGAATATATTTACCGGATTTTTTGGTTTTCTATGCATTTTCAGGGAAAAATAGAACTGAAGTTTACGCTTCTCTTTAATTTTTTCCCGAAATTCTGAATTTTCAATGACGAAATTCCTTGAAATTTCAGTGGTAATTAAATTCGATAGAAATTTCCAAAATTGTACCAGAAATTTCAGCCAAAAATTTTGAACAGTGTAACAGACTTTCCTGTTTGTCTGGGCCATTGCGGAAAAAACAGAATTGTCATAAACCTCAATTATGATAAAGTGTATGGAATTGTCTTATCTCCGGGGGGNGGGGGGGGGGGGGGGGAAAGAAGAGTGGAAAAAACCACCGGAAACAGGTCTTTAGACCTTTCCCATACCCAGTGAAAAAAAAATAACCCCCGAGCTGTCAACCAGTTTCATCAGATGGAGAAAAGGAATGATAAATATGTGATGGACATCATGTCATTATGGTTGATGTTCGATTTTAACGACCATTTGCATAACCTTGCTGATTAAAAATTCGCAAAAGAATCCATCGCCGAATTTCAATGAGCCAGCGCCAGCAGAAGAATCAACGAAAGTGCACAGCAGTGGGAGCTGTTTTTCGCAATAATGACATCAAGCCACACGTTCCAACAGTTCGGCTTCCACGTTTGATTTCCTAATCGTATTTCTAACGTGTGTACACAATTGTCTAGTCACCCCCCCCCTCCCCCATGGATTTTACTCAGTTACTTATTTCTCCTCTCCCCCATTTGATTTGCAAGTAAAATACTGTCTTCCTGATTATTGCATTTGTGCGATGAGAATTTGGCACGAGCCTGACCCACCGGCTGAACTGACTTCTCGTTGATTACAAAACGAATTTAACTCGGCGTGGTTTATGTTTGTGAGGCACGAACATCGAGGTGAACGTTAGAAATCATTGATCGTATAATTTCAGTCACGATTTTATGAACGATTAAAACATTATCGGTTGAGGTAGCTTTATTATTCACTGAATTGTTATTTGGAGGGTTGAATTATTTAATTGAGGAGTATTATGAGGAGGAAAATACTGGTGATTCGGAGGTGAATAGACCACCCCGACAACACATCAGAAATGATGAAATTTCGAGTGTCTGATAGAATTCACGTGAATCCACATGGCTTCAAGTAGAAATACGACGGAAATTTGACAACTCTCTCGAAAATGAATTGAAGGTTCCCGAGTTTTCACTGAAAAATTAAACTGCTATTTACATTTCCCACTGATTTTCACATAATTTGACAAGCAATACGCGATTTTTCAATGGTTTGAAATTCCGAATGGCTTCAAATAAGAAATTTCATGAAAGCATGCCTTATTTGATTCAAACAATTAATTAACAAATAATTTCTTACTTGATTTAAACAGTTATTGTTGCCTGCGTCATCGACATGTGAGAATAGAAAAACTGAATAACTTATGAAAATGCAATAAATCAAGTCATTTAGAATTCTTTTCGGAAATCTATAAGGACCAACTTGTGGGTGGTATTCCATGTATGCACGGAGAGAAATATTCAATAAAAATTACGTATCTTTTTCGTAATTCCGCAGCGAAATGTGGTTGTAGGAAATTTTACGAAACTGTCACGGAATTTTTCCAGAGCGTTCCGTAATTTGCATCTGAATCTCCTGTGAAAAATTACGATACTGTCACTTAAATTTTCTGAGTCGATTCCGTAATCGGTGAGCGAACTGTGAGTTCCGTAATTTTTACTGAACATTTCTCTCCGTGTGAAAAAATCATACATAAATTTTCTATACGGATTGCATATAGAATTTCTGTAGGATTTTCATACGACCCACTGCCACATGTATAGAAACATTTTGTATGGAATTGCGACAATTCTCTACGCTTTTCTCTGGAGTGTTTAGACATCTTTCGTATGAAAACAAAAATTTATGTAAAAATTTATGTATAGAAATAATTCGTATAGAAAATATTGATATAGCAATATCCGAATATCATATACGGAAATCCTATAGAATTTCTATACCCAATCCGTATAGAAAATTTCTATACGATTTTTTCACATGTTTGTCTTGGGATATACCTTAAGTGGAGGAGTAGTCTGAAGCTGAACAGAACACCCCAATAATATATCAGAACAGTGACATTGAACTCGATTTAGGGGGAAAAGGCTTATGAAACTTCTAGTTTCAAGTAGAAACACAGCGGAAATTTCAAAACTTACTTGAGTTGACGATAAAACATGATGATTGAGTATCAAGATAATGAATTCTCCCAGGCATCTCAACTCACGTGGCCCGAGAGAGGTCACGACTTTATGAACGTTAAAACATTAGCGGTCGAGATAGCTTTATTATTCGTTGAATTACTATTTGAGGGGTTGAATTATTAAGTGGAGGAGTATTATGGGGCGGAAAATACTGGTGATTCGATGGTGAAGGTAAATACAACACCCCAACAATATATCAGAACAGTGACATTGAAGTCGATTTAGGAGGGAAAGGGCTTATGAAATTTCGAATTTCTAGTAGAATTCAGGTGAATCCAAATGGCTTGAAATAAAAATACAACGGAAATTTCACAATTCACTTAAATTGTCGATAACAGATGAACATTCAGTAAAAAAATGAGTAAAAAGCTCCCAATTTTTAATAAAAAGTTAAACTGCTATTTACAATTACCATTGATTTTTTCGCAATTTAAGAAGAGACAGGCCTGCGATTTTTCAATGACTTGAAATTTCAGTCACGATTTTTTAAGCAATTAAAACACTAGTAATGAAATTACTTATTATTCATTCAATTGCTATTTGGGGGGTTGAATTATTAAGTTGGGGAGTATTATCGGGAGTCAAATACTAATGGTTCGGAGGTGAAGGTGAACACAACACCCCAACAATATATCAGAACAGTGACATTGAACTCGATTTAGGGGGGAAAGGGCTTATGAAATTTCGAGTTTCTAGTAGAATTTAGATGACTCCAAATGACTTCAAATAAAAATACAACGGAAATTTCACAATTCACTTAAATTCTCGATAAAAGATGAACATTAAGTATCAAAATGAGTTGAAAGCTCCTCATTTTCACTGAAAAGTTAAACTGCTATTTACAATTCCCATTGATTTTTTCGCAATTTGACAAGAGACTGCCTTGCGATTTTTCAATGACTTGAAATTTCAGTCACGATTTTTTAAACAATTAAAACACTAGTAATTAAATTACTTATTATTCATTCAATTGCTATTTGGGGGGTTGAATTATTAAGTTGGGGAGTATTATCGGGAGTCAAATACTAATGGTTCGGAGGTGAAGGTGAACACAACACCCCAACAATATATCAGAACAGTGACATTGAACTCGATTTAGGGGGGAAAGGGCTTATGAAATTTCGAGTTTCTAGTAGAATTCAGATGACTCCAAATGACTTCAAATAAAAATACAACGGAAATTTCACAATTTACTTAAATTGCCGATAAAACGTGGAAATACAGCATCAAAATGAGTTGTACGTTCCTAATTTTTACTGGATAATTGGACTGCAATTTACAATTTCGATTGTTGTGGAATGAAATAGGTATGCGATTTTCCAATGACAAAATGCCTTATAATTTCAGACGCAATTTTACGAACGATTAAATCATTAGCGTTTGACAGTTCTCTATTATTCATTAAATCGTTATTGGAGGGGTTGAATTATTGAATGATTGAGTGTTCTAAAGAGGAAGTGGTGCTTCGGCGCTGAAGGTCGACATAAGTCAGACCCCAACAATATAATAATAGAAAATTGGAATACCCTCATAAACATTTTCAGCTAATTTGAAAAATTAGTAGGACGCTGTTAAAATAATTGGATTTCCATCGACAGTCTATGAGTAATTTTCATAAGAGTGACACTGTTGCAGTGGATTTCATTTGAACTTCATCTGAACTTCATCTGAAACAATGGTTGAGCTACGAAAATTTGCGTCACCAATGCATTAAAAATTCAGGAATATATTCGCCTCAATTTTTGTACTTATCCGAACTATCTGAATAGCTGAACGGAAATTGTTTAATAGTTTTTCATTCAAATACGAGGAAACATCATTGATTTTCATGAATGAAATATGTAATTTTTAAATAATTATCCAAATGTCATTCGTTATATAATGTTGTTTCACACGATTTGACAGGGAAAATTCGAAAAACAAAATTCTCATATCCGTCACGATCTCATGACCGATTACAGCGGCTGTGTTTCTCATTTCTTTGTTATTTACGAAAAGGCCATTGGGGATTGAAATATTGAATCAATGAGTATTATGAACGTTTGTGATTGTTTGCAGCTGAAGGTCAACAGTATTGAGCCAGATAACCCCAAAATAGTATATTTCCGAGGCGAAGCCGAGGGCTGCCAATCACACGAAGTGAACGTAGCAGTAGTGTCAAAATAGTACATTATGTCATCAGGCAATAAAAGTATTACAATCCGGGAGGCTAATCACTCCCCAAATCACGGCGCCACTCTGGCATGAAATCATTCCGAAATCACTGAAATCAAGTAATTTCAGCTCTCCGAAATCATTTACGAAATCATCTCCAAAATCACGTGAAATCGTCTGAAATCAATAAAATCACCAAAATCAGTGGCGCACTGGCGTAGTGCGAACCGTGCAAGTAATTCGTGATTTTGAAATTGACACGTCTGCCAACGATGATAATAAAACGCGGTACTCACTGCCATAGTAAAATGGTAAAATGGACCGCTTTTCATCGTTATTAGCTCAACATTGGCGAAGTGGAAACAAACAAATTCGTTATTATTGCCAGTTTTGATTTTCATAATTTGACACAACCCGTTCTGCCCCACCTCTATTATTTATGAACTTTATTTTTCTGAAATCACTGATTTCGAATTAGTGGAATCACTCGAAATCATGACATCATCTCCCGTGACGCTCGAAGTCACTGAAATCACCTGAAATCGACTTCATTTCTAAATCATGGTGTCATTCAATTTTGGAGTGAGTAGCCCCTCGTTACAATCACATGAGTCGAATAATACTTTTATCGCCTTATGACATGGAATATTTTATGTCATTGGGCCCTGTTTATCGGGCCTAATAAAAAATACCAACATTTTCATGGGCATTCCCAACATTGAGGACCTCATGAAAAGTGATTGATCGTAAAGTTTCAGTCACGACTTAATGAACCACTCAATGAAAACCTCATTAGTCAATATTCTGTTACTATCCAAGAAATTGCTACTCAGGGTATTTCATTATCGTATAATTGAATATTATCAGGAGGTCAAGGACTGATGAGTCGGAGTTTTTATCAAAAACAAAAAAAAACATCGTGACCTTCATGAAACTAATAGTGATAGAAAAAATTAATTTAATGAGATGTTTTTTTTCTGGAAATGAGGATTATATAGTTGAAAAAATTTCGAATAAATAAGATCTTACGGTAAATATCTATTATTACTTCCTGAGATATAATTACTTGGATTAAATAACACAGTATTCGGAGTGAAGCCACGTGCAGTTACCACAAGAATGGGAAAGTTCTATTTTTTTAACTTAATATAATCTCCAGTCAAGAAATTTTCTACTTTCATGAATTGATCAAAAATTCGTACCTGAGAGATGATTACATCGCTGAGTGAATTTCAGCTTTAAAAACACATCACATTGAATGTATAGAAAATCTAAAGTTGTGTAGAATTGCCGTAATCTGCGATTATCGTAAAATAATGTAATTTTTTTTTATCAAGAAATATATAAGGGAATGGAAAACAATGCTGATGTTCCATCAAGTAGCTCTTCATGATGTTGAATTGATTTTTATTTTTAATCATTTCTCATTTTTCGCATTTCTTATGTTTATCCAGTGAAAAAATCATGCGACGAATAAAGTATTAATTTTCAGGGACATGTCATTGATTTTCAGTAATTTGTCACCAATTATCAGTGATACTAAATTGGATTCCCAAAAATTACAGATGGGTTCTGGAAATCGATAACATTACACTGAGAGAAAAATGAATGAGTTCTCAAACACACGAGTTTGCCAAAATTGGCAATAATAACTGGCAAATAATAATGAATTCGTTTGATTCCACTCCGCCAATCTTGAGGTAATAACGATGAAAAGCGGTCCATTTTACCATTTTACTATGGCAATGAGTACGGCATTTTATTATCATTCTTGGCAGGCGTGTCAATTTCAAAATCACGAATTACTTGGACGGTTCGCACTACGCCAGTGCGCCACTGATTTCAGTGATATCACTGAGTTCAGACGATTTCACGTGATTTCGGGGATGATTTCGAAAATGATTTCGGAGAGCTGAAATCACTTGATTTCAGTGATTTCGGAGTGTTTTCGTAATGATTTCATGCCAGAGTGTCGCCGTGATTTCGGGAGTGAGTAGCCCCTCGTAAACAAGTCTTGTTTCGGTCAACAAAATCGTTAGTTGAAAATTACTAAAAAAATAATTGTTTGGTTCGAATTAGAAAGTCTCAACATGAATAATTACTCTGCCTTCAACAACAACGAAATACTTGGCTCAAGAGGCGGATCATTCATACAAGAGGGTACCTTTTCACACGCACGGTGAGAAATATTCAATAAAAATGACGTATCTCTTCCACAATTCCAGAGCGAAATGTGGTTGTAGGAAATTTGACGGAACTGTCACGGAATTTTTCCGGTGCGTTCCGTAATTTTTATCTGAATCTCCTGTGAAAAATTACGATACCATCACTTAAATTTCCTGAGTCGATTCCGTAATAGGTGAGTGAATTGTGAGTTCCGTAATTTTTACTGAACATTTCTCTCCGTGCAGGATAAAAATATCTTTTATAGAGGGAAGTTTGTCAAGAAATATTTTGTCCCCAAGTTATAAGACTGCTGTCATATCATTATTATTACTTCAGTTAGGAATTAATTTTTTGTCTGTGATTATTGAATTGCTGAAACGAAAAACTACTATCTCTCGTTTCGTTACGAAGAAGTAGTGCCAGAAATTGCATTTCTCGCTTGCACAGAGAATATATATTTTTTTGACAAGACTAAATCTATTTTTGCAATACAAATTTTCAATTTCGGCATACGCTTCGCAGGTTTGGCACAAAAAAAAATTTTTTTTCATCATTTTTAACAAACGATTTTCTTGGCACAAGTAAGACTTGTTTGAGGACTACTGTTTTTCTCTCAGTTTACTCTGAAAATTAGAGATGAATACCTGAAAATCAGTGACATGATTCCGAAAATTAGTGATAAGTGAAACCCTAAAATCAGCGACGATCCCACCGGAAATTATTGATGATGTCACTGAAAATTGGTGACAAAATCACTGAATTACAGGGTTTTGCATTCCCTGAAATTCACAATTGCGAATCCCTAGTAATTGAGGATAAATTCCTGAAAATCAGTAACATGTCCTTGAAAATCAAAACTGTTCATTTCCCCGTGTTGATTCAAAACAAACTTGAGTAAACTATATATCTCTCAATCACCGAGAAAACAAAAATAACCAAAAACTAGAATGTCAGAGTCACTACAAGGTGAAAGTAGGCTCGACTCTATAATCTCAATCAATCATTTTCAACGATTATTTAGAGCGAAAGGTCCCCCACCCATCCATCTATTATCACCGCTTTACTATTCCCCGCAAAAGCCACATTAATAAACAAAATAAAAGAAGAATGAAAAATAAGAAAGCCACCACACCGGATGGAAGCCCCTCTAGGTTTTAATATAGACGTCCTTGGTACATAAATGCTCCCATCGACGCACTTGGATGTCTCCAACGTTCATGATCCCAGAATTGTGCTTTATCAAAACTCAGAGGTGTCCTCTCATGGAAGACACGAGATACGTCAGGTATTCTCGTTAATTCACGAGGAGAAAGCGAATCATCGAAAATATCAAGACGATTCATCATTCTGCCTAGTCATTTCTCTCTCATCAGATGCTCTTTATCGTTCTTTGGGAGAGTCAAAGTGCAAGATTTCCAATGACAAATTGTGTCACTCAACTGCAGGATTGACGCATGGAGCGTCACATTAATTTCGTCACAAAATTACCGATTTTTTTTAGCTCCGAGTGAAGAGAAATTTTGGGGTATATTAGGACGAATTTTTTCCGAAATCCTAAAAAATCATAATGAAATTTTGAATTCTGCACTGAGAGAAAAAATTTGCTCTGCCGAAAAACTGTATGCTCCATCACGTGAGAATATTTGATGGAGTGGAGCATATTTACTTGAGGGAAATTAACCAAGATGATAGAGAGAAATTAAAAATTTTTCAAAGAAATTAAATTTGTGTCGTGATCATCAGAAATAGCCCTAGAAGAATTCGAACTATTGTACACCAATCGTTTGATCTGAGAGAACTCCGTAGGTTTATACCATTTATATAATACTATCGAACGAATACATTGACGAGAATAGAATATTTTTTTCCCAAAAAAAATTGTCCCCTCGAAATTATTTAGTTTTGACAATAACACAGTTTTCGGCAAGAAAATTGTAGATTTTTCTCGAAATTATCATTTGTTCCATGGAAGTTATAAGTGTTTATTGAATAAAGATGTACGCTACTCGTACCGCATACGTAGAACGAATGTATTTGCCCGAAAGACATAAATGTCTCACGAGAACAATTACTACTACGAAAATTATCATGTTTTGGTGGAAGCTTTCTTTATGTCCACAAGTAAATTGATTCCATATGACAAAAGATCTCTTCAGGGGAATATAATTGTTCGGCAGAACAAATTTTTCTCTCAGTGTGATTATTAATGAACGAATATCGAATGTTAGGAAAGGTTCGCGTCTTGGAAGTTTCTGAATTTCACTCTAAAATTATTTGAGTTCCTCCAGTAATTTTTTCTTAAACCTTAAACCTTTTATTTGTGTGAGATGAGTAAAAATTTTAGATTGTTATGAATAACTCTCTGGTATTGTTCTTTCATTCTTCGAAAGATTTCCTAAAAACATGATGACTTCATGTTTCAGGACATTTTGTCATTTCCTTGCTAAACTAGACAATATGAAAATTTTGAAAAAACAATGCTTCCATTCGAAATCCAAAAATCAAATCAGTACCGAAGTGGTAAAACGGTACAAGTCAATTTTGACTATTGATCCGTTTTCAATGAATATCTCGAAATCTAAGGGAAACAGCAAAATTTTTGTTATAACCTTTTTTGTAGAGCCAATTGAGAGCTACAACAAATGTCATTACGAAAATTTCGCTATCTCCCTTAGATTCCGAAATATGCCTAAAAAACTTAACTAGGAGGTAAGTCGACTTGAACCGTTTTACCATTTCGCTACTGAATTCACCTCACATCAACAAATATTGATTAATAGCTATATTAAACTGCGTTTTACAGGCAGTATGAGGAAATACTGAATTTCGCACTACAAGTACTTGAGTTTCCCATCAGTAATTGCTGCTCAACTATTTTTTTTTATTTGATAAAATTATTCAAAATTTGAGATTTTTATAAATGATTTCCTGGTAATGTTCCTTCATTCTCAAAACGTTAATAATGACTTCAAGTTTCAGAACATTCTGCATCATTTCCATACAAAATTAGACAATATGAATATTCAAAAAATACAATCCTTCCATTCGAAAGCAAAAAAACAAATTTAGTTCTATTCATTTCATTTCGCATTGTTAAATCTGGGTTAAGACCTTAATTGTCATAAAAATTAACTTTCTCTGTGCATAAGAACGACCATTAAGAATTCTATGAATACATGTCATTAGCAATAAACATCCCTACTCCGTCAGCATCTCGAAACAGAAGAATAAATGAGTCGCCCGCATGGAATGATAAAGCAGTCAGAAATTTTAAACTTTGTATTTTTATTGGGATTGCACGAGGCCAACGGTAAAGACGGCTTCCCAAGGCCGGCGTTTGTCAAACTCCAGAGGCGACCGACCAACCCCCCCCCCCCGCCTTTGGCAACCCAACCCCGCAAAGCTATTTGTACTAAACTCCCTCCACAATTATGTGTATAGAATCACAAATTCAAGACTCTTTACTTATTGAATAATGAGAGAGAAAGAATGTTTAGCTCATTGCGTGCGCCAGTACTTTCGTGTCGTTGACTGATTGACCACATGACCAGTGACGCTGGACAAATTGCTACCGTCAAAAATAAATTGACCCGTTTTGTTTACTAGCTCCTTTATCAGAAATTTTGAGAGAATGTCAAAAATTCTAAATGATGAATTATTATGGTCGTCGTTAAATGAGCATTATGATAAGGATAATCACCCAAGATTTAAGTACGGTGAAATTTAGGAATGACAGATGAAGAAAAAATAACTGTGCAGAAGGAAATTGCCTGCACGGAGAGAAATGTTCAGTAAAAATTACAGAACTCACAATTCACTCACCGATTATGGAATCGACTCAGAAAATTTAAGTGACGGTATCGTAATTTTTCACAAGAGATTCAGATAAAAATTACCAAACGCTCTGGAGAAATTCCGTGACAGTTCCGTAAAATTTCCTGCAACCACATTTTGCTCCGGAATTACGGAAAAGATACGTAATTTTTATTGAATATTTCTCTCCATGTGTAGAATCCGATAATCAAACAGCCTTTGGAGAATTTCTACCATAACATTTTCTGGATTTCAAATATTTCTACATAACATTTTCATCTTCCGAAGTGAAAAATCCGATAAAAACGTCGATATTCTGAATAAAAATTTCAATATTTTAGGGGAATTTTTATCGAAATTAATGTAATGAAGATATGACAAAATTCAACAAAAAATCCAGCGCTTCTTCTAAGAAATTTTTCTAAAATACCATACGAAAGTTTTTCTCTCAGTGTATGCACTGGCTAAAGTAATCAAAGGATCGCTACTCTAGACTACTCATGACTGATACTCTGTTTATACGTTGTTGTATTTTTTGTTTGTAAAATTCCGTTATCACGAAATAAACAAATAATCAAGATTAAGCAATTAATTGGAGGATGTAACATTCAAATTTTTCCAGAATTTGGAAATAAATTCCCATGGCAATTTATCTTCATGCAAGATATCAGACAGTGGTTTTGTCAGATTGTGTAAAATAAATGCGTCACTCACCGGTGAAGTTTCTTCTCCGTAATGGAATAATTGAAGGGCACGTTCCACGTGTAATGAATTCTTTCCGATACTCTTTTCATCTCTAACGGTAATGAAATTGCATTACCCAATGAGATTCATCTCTTTTCAACTCCCTGAAAAATACGAGATATGCTAATAAAATGCGATTAACATTTTTTACAAGTTCTTAAACCTTGGAAGAACCCCCTACGGTCATTGAACGCGATATTGAGAGATAATGAGAATAATATTGAGGCAGATCCAGAGATACTTTTCAGATACATTTGCGTTACCCTTGGGGGTTTCATGATCTTAACGACGCTGTTGTCTCTCCGTGAATGTACATTTTCCCTCTTTAATTGCCGACTCACTGTCAATATTTACATGGTAAATGAGATATTTTGTTTGTATACATGAGGGTTACAGGCTCACTCGCAAATACTTTGTTAATTGCGCATTGAAATGTTCTTGTTGGTCGTTGTGCTGACGATTATGGAGTGGAGTATTTCTGATTGGAACTAATTCGAGGGCTGACCCACATTGTTGAAAATTTTGCACTTAAGGGGAGACAGACTACTATAAGTTTTAAGAGTCACAGCACGTATGAAAAAATTCAATAGAAAAACTTAGCGAATTCGTTATAAAATTCTACTGGAATTCTCTAGAAATTCAATTGGTATTCTAGTCAAATTGTAGGGAATTATCCTTAAAATTATATTTTTTGCGCTGATTGTATGAGATATTTGATAGGAAAAAATCAATAGATTTCGATTTTTCTATAGGAATATTCTCTTGGAATTTTTTCTATAAGAATACTTGGTCATGAAGTTTTTCTCACTCGGATCTTGCAATGCAAAACACAATATAGTGGAAAAAACTTAGAAAATCCGTGCCCAATAATTTTGATACAAAAAATCTCAAGAGAAAAATTCAAAAATAAAAATCGAAATTTATTAACTTTTTCCTATTAAATATCTAATGGAATCGTCGCAAAAAAAAATGGAATTTCAACGAGAATTTCCTAGAATTTTAACAGAATCCCCATAGAATTTCTAGAGAATTCAAACAGAATTTTTTAGCCAATTCGCTAAGGTTTTCTATTGAATTTTTTCGTATGTGTTCCCTTCCGCGTTTCGAAGAAATGAATAATAAAAAAACGAACGTCTAAAAACGAATAATTATTGCAAAAAAATTGTGTATTGTTAGTTTGCCCTGTAGACACTTAATTAGATATTAATTTGCAATGTTGTTAATATCGATTTCTGATCGATCTAGAACATTTGAAAAAAAGTGTTTTTCTTGTGACTTTATGCTGGAATTCTAAAACTCATTCCAAAGATTAGGAATTGAAAAACAACAGTTGTCTGACTTTTGACAATTTTCGACAAATCTCGTTGTCGAATAGATCTAAAAACCACAATCACAATTTCATTGATTATTCCAAGAATTGACCGATTTATTAATAGAAACAAATAAAAATTTGAAATGAAGTAGTTCGTGTAAAATTCAAGGTTTGTGACTTAAAATTTCAAGAGTAGCTTTGAAATTTAAAGTGTGAAGCCATTTAACTACTTTGGCCATTACTTATAGTTTAAAACCTATTGTAGCTCATCATCAGAGCTTCCATTTAGTTAATGATTTTATTATTTGAAGGTCTAAAAATGTTTTCAAACAAGTGTTGTTTGAACCTAATGAATGCGAGTTCAAGATTACCAACAATAAAAAATCTCGTGCCGAACATTCCAGGATAGTCCTGTTTTTGAGCGAAACAATGCAGAGAAGTTTTTCGTTTTGGCTATCGAATAATCAAAGATAAGAGATTAATTCTTAAATAGAATAATAATAATATGGTAGCCGTCCTGTAACCTAGTCAACAAGCCCCCACCTATCACCACCCAAAACACATTTAATGAATTGTGCATGGCCCTCGTCATAAATATCACTTGATGTCTCATCCCTGACACAAGGTCTCTAGTACATCAACACTCAGTTACAGTTTCAAAATCGCAAATTTGGAGTTGTTTACGTAAAGGTCAAACCTCACCTCGTATACATGAATGGAAACAAGCCCTCTCTTAATAGTTTTCAGCTTGCAATCTTCTTGCTTCAAACAATGTGGAGAAAATTATTCACCAACTGGTTGTTGAAAATAATGAATTACCAACCAGTTGGTGAATTTCAAGAACTAGTTGTTCAATGTCAGCACCTAATTGGGGAATTTCAACAAATAATTGTTGAATTTTAACAACTAATTGGTGAATTTCAACAAACTAATTGACGAATTTCAACAGCTACTTGGTGTACGTCACCAACCAGTTGTTGAAATTCGCCAAATAATGTTCTCCGTGAAGACTCGTTTCAAAATCTCTTACTTTTTCTCTCAGTATAAATTTTCAAAGTCAGAAAATAATTCAAGAATACCAATTTTCGAAGACTACTACATTGTTCCATGAATAGTTCATCAACAATGAATTTCCCACGCTAAAAAATTGCATTATACGATAGCAATCCATTGTGTCCTGGACTCCCTTTTCAAAAATCATTCATTCAACATTCAAAAATTCTCGGCTCTGCCCCAGGCTACCCCCCACCTCCCATCGCCCAAAACAACAAATTAATTGTGCTTGCCCCTCGTCATAAATATCCCCCGATGTCTCATCCCTGACACAAAGTGTCTAGTACATCACCACTCAGTTACAGTTTCAAAATCGTAAATTTAAAGTTGATTACATAAATGTCAAACCTCACCTATTTCAAATGCGCCAGTACACATCATTGCGTAATTTTCGAAGCCCAGGATTTTATATTTAGCACCCAAGTAACAACGAATTCCCGAGCGAAAAAAAGTACGCAACGATTTCATTAGTCATGCGAATGAGGGGGACGCCAGTGCATCCCTTTGTTGTCTTCATTCTGTCCTCAATTATTCTTTTGTAATCTCCTCATTCGCCTCATCCGTGCCATGATTTCCCCCCAATCACTCCCATACCGATCGTTCACATCGTAAAATCCCTATTACGCGGAGAATAAACAGATGTCGCGACGTGTTGCGGCCAAAGATGGCGCACAGTCGTGGGAAACAGGTGAAAACATTAAAACAGTATGGCGGACATGAGCAGCTGTGTCGCATTGACAACCACACGCTCCCGTCTTTCTAATCCTCCAGAAATGAGGATAAAACACTTGTAGATATCTCAAGTCGACTAAAAAAAATAACCTCAAGACTCTTCTGGTGAAGGACTGACAAGAATAAGTGAGAGGTGAATTCTAAAGTGTAAAAACGAGAGAAGGGAACAGAAACATCACAGGTTAGCTCGTCCTAATTTCTCTTCTGCACCAGACTGACATAAAAAAGACTAAAAAACCTCTCAAATGGAATGACAAAACCATTACCCAGTGGATTTCACCCCCTAAAAACCGAGCGAATGACCAAATAATCATCAAATAAATCCCCACAAAACGTCAAACGATCCCCAAAAATCAAGAATAAATTCCCCCAAAACCTCCAGACATGAGTAGAAACTCATCGGACAAGGGTCCAGTGCCCCCACGCTGGCTGCACTGTCCTCGCAAGTCAAACCGAGTAATAGCCGACAAATTCTTGGCTTTCAAGACCCCCTTGTCCTCGGACTACGACTCCCAGGTGCCCGAGAAGCACCGTTTCACTGTCAGCTTTATCTTCGAGTCGTTGAAAAGCCAGAGGAAGAAGATGGGTCTGTGGATAGACCTCACCAACACCTCTCGCTTCTACGACAGAAAAGAAGTCGAGGGGTATGGCTGTCGTTACCTCAAACTTGCCTGCAGGGGTCACGGTGAGACCCCCTCCCCAGAGCAGACAGACACCTTCATCAAGATCTGCAAGACATTTATCGCGAAAAATCCCCTGGACATCATCGGAGTCCACTGCACCCACGGATTCAACAGAACAGGCTTTCTCATCATCAGTTATCTGGTGGAGACTGAGTACAGTGATGTCGATGGAGGACTCAGTCACTTCGCCATTGCCAGACCTCCAGGAATTTACAAGGGAGATTACATTATGGAGCTGTTCAAACGTTACTCTGACATTGATGATGCTCCAGCACCCCCGCCACGACCCACCTGGTGCCTTGAGTACGACGATGCCAATGTTGAGGACACTGATGAGGCGCCTGAATCAGGGACCAGTGGACAGGCCAATGGTAAACGCAGACGAGAGTTTAATCCGAAAAATCCAGTATTTATGGCTGGTGTGCCCAATGTGGAGGTGGTCAAGGAGTCTCGTAAGGTCGCTGGGATCCAGGCGAGAGTGCAGCAGATGTGTGGCTGGGAGACTGGGGGCTTTCCTGGATCCCAGCCGGTTTCCATGGACAAGAACAACCTCAGGCTGCTCCATGAGAAACCGTACAGGGTCTCCTGGAAGGCTGATGGCACCAGGTGATTATTCGGGGTTGGGGGGTGGTGGATGTCAGCTGGATCTTAGGGTTTATTGATCATTTTGGTCGTAACTGCAGGTATATGCTGCTGATTCAGGGGGATGGGGAGCTGTACTTCATTGATAGGAACAACAGCGTTTTTGAGATTACGGGACTGGCTTTTCCACATCCTAGGGATGTCACCAGACCACTGAGGGATACGTTGCTTGATGGGGTGAGTTTTTGGCGGGGGTGGGGGTGGGAATTGTTGAGGATTGGGTTTTTTGGGTGGTATTGAGGATATCCAAGTACCAGGGCGGGGAAGGGCAAATGCACACTTTTGACTATTTTTCAAATTTTAATGACTCATTGAATTTTCAAAGAAGTGAGATAGTGGAGTAAAGTACAAGTTATTAGGGAAGAGGTACAACGTTTTAAATCGATTTTGACTATTGGCCAGTTTTTGTTGAATGTCTTGGAATCTAAGGGGGATAGCTAAATTTTTGTCATGGCCTTTTTTGTAGAGTGAATTGAGGGCTACGGAAAAGGTGGTGACAAAAAATTGATTATCTCCCGCAGATTAGGAGATATTCCTCGAAAACTCAGCTGAAGTCTTTTCTGTTTTGAGACTAGACTGAGGTCAAGTGATCAATTTTGTTTCTGAGGAATGGATATTGGAAGAAAAGTGAAAAGTGTCCATTGTGCACCATCATCCTCTAATTAAATTCTTTTTTTATTTGTGGGGAAATTTTATCGTTGAACGTTAGAACTTTCATTTAAGCTACATAACGTTATGAATTCATGAACATTTTGCTGAGTTTATTACTAGGCGAACATGGAAGGTCTGCATTTGGTTATACAATTTGAATCGATCAGAAACAATTAAAGAATCAGGAACATAAATGAAGGTTCTTTTTTAAGAAAGATTTATGAAATTATTCAAATGTTGCAGTTTTCGTGAATGTTTTGAAAAATCATTTTTTTGTCGCAAAAAATTCATACTAATTCAGAATTTTACTAAAAATTCATTTAATGACAAAAACGTCTCTGAAAATTAGAACATATTTAATTATTTATTCATGGGAGAATGTTTTATTTTTTTAAGTAATTTAATTGCAAAGTTTGATTATTGACAATCTCCAAATTTCTGAAACTGGACGGTACTTGGATATCCTTACTTGTCATTTTAGCTGTAAACTGGTATAATGTGGCATGTTGAATTAAATGTCAAGAGCCATTTTTGTTGGAACTGCACAACTACAAAAAATCGATCTTGAGATTGACTTTTCATTATTGATGATTTGTTGGAATTGAGAACCATTCCCAAGTATTCTGTCTATAAACATTTTTTAATCCACAATTTTCATCGGATTTCGATATATTTTCAGTTGAGTTACAAAACGAATGGATTTCCTCACGTTTTTCTAGTTTCATCTCCACATTTTTAGCTTCACATGCCACAATCATTGAATTACGAGCCAAATAAACATAATTTCTTACTAGTATTCATCGAAAAAATGTTCAAAGAAATCGATAGGAAGCATTCCAACAAGTAAATTGACAGAGTATTTTAGTAATACACAAAATTTCAACATTCCACAATTATTATTACATCCAACTGACCTCAATTAATCTCGACCAACTGAAATCCGACAATGTTTAATTAAAAAACCCTGAATATCCTCATCCAGCTGATCGCTTTATTAAAATTCTAATGCAAAAAATGACAATCTCTTGCAGGAAATGGTAATCGATAAAGACAATGGAGCAGAGTATCCCCGCTACTTAGCCTACGACGTGATAATGTACGACGGTAGAGACGTATCTAAACATTCCTTTTTCCCCGATCGCTACACAATAATCGAGAAAGAAATAATGGGAGGTAGACACAGAGCCATGAAGGAGGGACGATTACTACGAGAACGAGAGCCAATATCAGTGAGATTGAAACAATTCTGGGATTTGACATCAGCTAAAAGTTTACTCGGCGAAAAATTCGCCAAGATGTTGAGTCACGAGCCAGATGGGCTCATATTCCAGCCAGCTAAAGAGCCTTACAACCCAGGACCTGCCAATGACGTGCTGAAATGGAAACCATTGTCTATGAATTCAGTGGATTTCAAACTGAAGATCGTAACCGAGTCAGGGCCTGGGATTTTACCCAAGAAAATTGGACAACTATACGTGGGGGGTCTCGATGCACCCTTCGCCCAGATCACGAGCATCAAGGGGTGTAAAGAATTGGATAACAAGATCGTCGAGTGCAAGTACGAGGAGGGAAAGTGGATCTTCATGAGAGAAAGAACAGACAAATCCTTCCCCAACTCCTACAACACTGCGAAAGCTGTTTGCTTTAGCATCAGTGATCCTGTGACGAAGGACATTCTACTGGAATTCATAGACAAGTATAGATTTGTCGACGACACGGATCTCATGCCTCCACCAGCGAAAAAGAAGAGGTGACAGGCTGCAATCGATACCTGCCAATCAAAATTGTACATGCGCTCACAATAGGATTATATTTATCTACTGATTTTTTTTGTGTATCAATCATGAGAGTGTTCTTCGATCTTGGCTCTTGTTCTCGAAAAATTGTCTTTTAAATTTTTGGAACTGAGATTATGTATCGTGGTGAATTGAATTGTTTATTGATGAGGGAAATAAACACGTTTGTATTAGAAAATTATTGAGTTATTGTTTTTTTCCTTTTTCTATTCGATTATTTCTTGTATTTTCTTGGAGATAAAGTGCTAAATTAGCAAGTTACAGGGGATTGAAAAATCGGGTATAACTTTTTAATTTTTAGTTATGAAAAATGGGGAAATATGAATTTAACGTATTTCATTTAATTTTCTTCTTGAAAAATTTCTCATTATTCTTGGATTATTATTCAGACAGGACCGTTCACATCTGGTGCACCAAAGACCTTGCGTCGAAGGAGAAAAAGTCACTTCGTGTTAACATCGATTATGACTTTGCGACTAATGTTCGAGTTTCACCGGATGGAAAGGCCTTCATAATTCACAAGTCGTTGGGGAATAATATCGAGGTTTATGGGCTCAAGAAGAAGACTAATGGCTTCTTCATTTCTGCGACATCGGTGCTCGAGTTTCAAAAGGTAAATTCAATAAAAATTAGGCATCTCAAATTTTTAGAATTAAAAATAATTATTTTAACATCTGAAATTCAACATGAAGTTGTGATTACGTTGATGATAACGTTTATTGGGTAAACATTCATGTGTTTATCATGGTAATTATGCAGAAACATGAAGAGGATATTGTGGGGATGGACATCGCCTGCAATGGACGATTCATCATGACCTGCAGTAAAAAGAACGATTTGATCATTTGGGATTTAAAGGGCGAAATAATCGCCACTGTGGACACTTACCTGGGGTCTACCCATAGGGCTAGGATCTCTCCTTGTGGACGTTTCGTTGCCGCTTCTGGTAAAGACTTCATTATAATCACGCATGAAAAAGCGAATAGAAAAACCTGACGCTTTCTCTGAGAAATTTTATTACGATATTTTCTAACAAAAATGATGAAAAGTTCGCGGTCTAAATTTTCTGATTTTTTTCTGTTAAATCTGTTTTCGATGAGAGGACAACAACAAAAAGGACAAAAAGAACTTGGAAATTTGATGGGGAGGAATTTCTGTAGAAAATACTTGAATAGAATAAGTTTCATCTCGTTTCATTTTTATTTTATACATTCGTATAATAATGAAATTGATAAAATGAACAGTTCAAAATAATACTCATCATGGAAACCATTATTCATATTGCTTATGTTATGAAATTACTAGACTACCTAATCTAAGTAATGTAATAATACCCAGACTCAAATTTTTCCTTTTTGTATTCTTGGTTTTGTTTTTGTGATTTTTTTATTTAATCACATCACAGTTGATTTGCAGTGCTATGCTTAATTAATAAGTTGTGCAGGAAGATCATAAGATATTCATTTTTTCTATTCAATAGTTGCTATTGAAAAAACCCCGTAAAAAGGCGTCGAAATTTTTCAATACAATTCATCTGGAGCTAATAGTATTTTTCAGCGGGCGCACAAGCTTTTTCTTGAAATTCTTTTTTGGGGATGAATTCTACTGGAGTTCTATCGAAAATACTGCCCCTTTGGCCACTGATATTTCGATGAATATTTAATTTAAAAAAGACAATTCATTTTAATTTTTTAAATGTGAATTTATTTTCCAAGAAACTTCTTAGAAATTAATTTCTCAAGTTTTTTCCGCTGAATTTTTTCCTCGTTACAAAATCTCGGAAGAAAATCTTGGAAAATTCATGCCCAAGAATTGTTTTATGAAAACAGTCCCAACAGAATTAGTTATAAAAGAAAATCAACATTTATCGATTTTTTTTCTGTCGAAAAATATCTATTTAAAAACGCATATCAAAGTTGCATAAAATTTTCAATAGAATTTTACAAGAATTCCAATGGAATTTCTTAAAGATAACGCTATGTTTGTCTATTAAATCGTTTCATGCAGTTCATTCTCATTTATTTTAAACAAATAATGAATTACTTGAGTTTCTTCATCCAGGATTCACACCCGACGTGAAAGTCTGGGAAGTTGGATTCACGAAAACCGGAGAATTCAAGCAGGTGGGGAAGGCCTTCGATCTCGCCGGACACTCTTCAGGGATCTATGATTTTGATTTCTGTGCTGATTCGAGTCAGATGGTCTCGGTATCCAAAGACGGAAGCTACAGATTTTATGATACCAAGAGTAAGATTTTTTACTGTTGAATCGACTTAAGTAAAGCCAATTTTTTTATTGATATGTAGCAACCCTTATTGAGTCATTTACAAAACGTTGTGAAAATTTTTTTACAGTTTGAGAATAATTAGCATTTGGCTGTCTGGAATTACATTAGATTCTGATTTTACATGTTTTCATGAATTCATGGGTAAATCCACTTTAGGGTGAAATTTTAATAGATAACTCTCAAATTAAAATAGATACGAAAAATTTTCCCGTCTCCCATCGATTTCAAAATATCCTGCAAGGACTGGATTCTGTGGAATAGTCAATTGAAAATCATAAAATTTTGGAAAAAGGCAATGGATTTTTATTCTTCTGTATGAACTATTCTCTTGACATTTTCTCTATGGAAATTCTTTGGAATAAATTTTCCACATTCTTAAACAATTTTTTCTGTTTTTCATGAAGAAATGCGATTCAGAGAATTGAAAATTTTGTCTCCAAAAATTCTTACCGAAAAAATTTCAAAACCACTCGACAAAGTTGTGTAACTTTTAATGGAAATCAACGCAAAACGAGGAATTTCCAAGAGAATTCCGATAGAGTTCTTATGGAGGGCCGAAAGAAATTCAAAAAAATTTCTCGGAGAGATCCCAATCTGAATAGATAATTTGGTCATTTAACAAATGAATATATTATATTTATCAATTAGATTCATAACTATATCCATTTATTTATAAATATTCTCGTATCTTCTAAAACAAATTTCAATAGAATTTCTGAAAAGAAGTGCTAAATTTTCTCTCCAATTTTTCATCAGTAAATTCGCCTGAAATTTTCCCTTCATATTTTGTTTCCAGTTGAGTATGAAAAAGGTGAAGATCCTCGCCTGCTGACATCAGGTACCTGGGAGAATAAAACACCAGCTAAAGTGGCGCTCTCACCCAATGGTGAGGTCTTGGCAATAGGCCACGACACATCCCTCTCCCTCTTCTCCACCATCAGTGGACAACTCGACACAACAATCGAGGATCTCGGTAATTGAAATATCAATTTGACTGAAAAATAAAATTGCAGGAAGTGCAATTCAATTCAATGGATCTCTCGTTTGCTTTCCCCAGGTTTCGTGTCTTGCCTGACTTTCGACGCTTCCGGGGAGTACCTGCTGGTGGCAGTTGAAAAGCAGATTAAGATATTTCGAAACGTTGCTGGCTATCGTGCAGCAATAGAGTCAGCAAAACGTAAATTGGAACAAAAGCAGAGTTCTGCGACCAAGGAACGTCTGGAGAAGACAATTGCTGATGCCACCAAGTTCCTCGAGGACATGGAGGAGCGAGTTTCCTGATGATGAAAATAAATATCATGAAATCAATTAATTTTTGTAACGAAAATAATCATGAAGTTTCAGATGTTTTTCTTATTGCCATGATAATAAATGAGCTTTCTCTAAAAAGTTGTATTGCATTCCTCTTAGATCTATATGAAAATTCCATACAGTTCTGGTAGAATTCTGTTTAAAAAACCTAAGAAAAAAATGTTTTTTTCTCGCGATGATTTCTATTGGAAGTTCTACACCGGGAGAAAAAAATTGCTCTGAATATTTGATGGAGTGGAACAGATTTCCTTGAGGGAAATTAACCAACTTGATAGAAGGAAATTTAATATCTTTCACAAAAATTGAGAAAACCCTTGGCAAATTCATGACCGAGAATTCTTACACAAAAATATTTATTGAAAAATTGTACGACAAAGTTGCATGAGATGCAATAGAATTCCAATAGAACTCTAATAGAATCTTTACAGAATATCGCTAGAAATTCAATATAATTTCAAAGAGAAAACGATGGGTTTTTGAATCAAATTGAATTTTTTTTCAATTTTTTTAATGTAAAAGATAACAAATTTCACATGAATCTCCATCAAGATCAAAGAAATGTAAAAGCATTGAAATTTATCTATTGAACGGAGAAATTTGATAGAAAAACCTGCCGTTTTCTCCAAGAAATTATGTTGAATTTTTTGTAACCTTATTGTTCTTCAATAAAATATTTGAAGCGAAGGCGAAAGGGAACAAGTATCGCGATGATGGAAATAAATATAATGAAATCAATTATTAATTTTTATAACAAAAATAATCATGAAGTTTCAAATGTTTTTCTTATGATAATAAATGAACATTCGAAATATCGCTGTCGATCTATCTTCCGTCCTGTCCTAAATAAATTCATCTCTGAAAATATTTGGGTCTTGGGGACTAGGACAATCAGGTAAATACCAGTTCTAGATTTCAATCGGGAGACAGTTGAATCACGATTGTTGTCATTCAATCCGTAACCTTCATACTGTAAACAATACGAGGAGTGGCTTACACATGGGAAATTTAATCCTCAGTACTGATGGTTTCTTCGCAAGTGGGAGATAGGCTTCAATAATGGCGAAGGTGGGATAATCAGAAGCAACTTTTGGAATAATTTAGAAGGTTTATCGCGCTGGTAATTTTTTTTCAATATTGGAATTTCGATTTTAGACACCAGTTTCGCCGTTTGGATGGGAGTATATCAATGATCTCAGTGTCATTTCCGAAGATACTGATTGTGAGTAGTTATTCGTATTCTGTCGAGTGGATTATTTGATGCACAGAGAAAAATATTAAGAGATTGAAAAAAATTTCAGTGCCAGCACTGCAAATTTTGTAGCTAAATAGAGGCATATTCCTGTGGCATATGCTACCTTTTTGTCATTTTCTCTTTAGATCACATATTCTCAAGATAGTAATAATTCAATACACGCACGAAAAAATTTAATAGAAAAACCTTTCGAATTCGTTAGAAAATTCTATTGAAATTCTTTAGAAATTCTATGGGGACTCTATTAAAATTCCAGGGAATTCTCGTTTAAATTCTATTTGTTTTTTGCGGAGATTCTATTAGATATTCGATAGGAAAAGTCAATAGATTTAGATTTTTCTGTTTGAATTTTTTTCTTGAGATTTTTTCGATTAAAATTATTGGGCACGAATTTTCCAAGTTTTTTCCCCTTAATTTTGTTTTGTTTTGCATTACAGGATCCGAGTGAAAAAAAATTAGAAAATTCATGCCCAAGTATTTTTATAGAAAAAATTCCAAGAGAATATTCCCATAAAAAAATCGAAATCTATTGGCTTTTTTCCTTCTTATTGAAATTTCCCTAGAATTTCTACAGAATTCCAGTTGAATTTTCTTGCGAATTCGCTAAGTTTTTCTACTGAATGTTGTCATTTCAATTCATGATTGTACTATGACACGAAAAAGCGGAAGAAAAGAACAGTGAAATAAAATTTAAAAAAAGGGAGAATGCATTCGCAAAAAAGAATGCAAAAGCGTGACTGAGCCAAATTGCTAATTTATTAATAACAATAGCTATACTCATTTATAAAAAATGCAATTATCCACTTGTTTTCTCGCAATGTAAAAAAGTCTTATAGTGTTTTCTAATGGCCCAGTAATTCCCGAATCATTAAACACACGAAATGAATTTAAAAAATTGGACATCAATTCTTACTCTCCAGCCGTTGACTTCTTGCTCCATCGGCTCGAGCGCGGTCAGATTTACACTTGGGTGGGTCCCCTCCTGCTGGCTGTAAACCCCGGAAACGAAATCCTGAAGGATCTCTACGATGAATCCCACAAAAACCAGTTCTCCAAAGACATGGACATGGTCCTCCGTAACGCACCCCCTCACGTCTACGCTATTGCGAATCGCGCGCGTTACAGACTGGTCCAGGGCCTGGGGCGAACATCCCAGGTGATTGTCATCAGTGGAGAGAGTGGAACGGGGAAGACCTTCAACTCTCGACAGATCCTCGACTTCCTCGCGGGGATCGACAAGAACGCAGCCAAATTGAAGTTCCCGGATGGGGTCGACAGCATTGCACATGAGATCGGTAATGTTTGTCCGTTGATTGCTGCCTTCAGTACAGCGAGTACAGAGCGAAATCCAAGCAGTTCGAGACATGGACAGCTTGTTCAGCTTCAGTACAAGGAAGGGGCCATCAGGGGAGCCTGCGTGCACTCGTTTCTGCTTGAGAGGACGAGAGTCACTCGGAATGCGGATAATTTCGAGATTTTTTATCAGGTATAACGGCGTTTGGTGGAACATTTCAAGAGCATTCAAGTAGAAAAAACATCACCATTAAGGGGTAAAAGAAGGCTACCGTTTCCTCGAAATTTTCAAACAAATTTCCTGCTCAAAGTTATTAATATTTTTTTACCCCAAAGCACATTGATCTTCATTATCGCTTTCTGAAGATTAATGTGCTTGGATTTGTAAAAATATCGATAACTTTCACCAGGAAATTTGTTCAAGAAATTGGAAAATCAGCGGCATTGTGTTTCCCTTAACGGACGAATGAAAAAAATCGATAAAAAAACCTAACGTTTACTCAAAATAGCATATTTTATCACTTGTGCGTAAAGTGACATTTTACGCACGCCTCCGCATGCGCAAAATTCCACTTGTCACACATTGTGATGAAAAATGGGGTTCGACACTCGTGGGAAAAGTGTTATTTGACCCGCGGGAGGGTAGCAAAAAACACTTTTTGTCATTGCGACCGTTATGAGAAAAAATACGATTCATGTTCATATTCATGTTATTCATATTCATATGCAAAAAATATTATGGTATTATTCATATGAGTGGACCCCTCGCCTTCGGCTCGGGCTGCATCCTCATATTCGCCAGAAAAGTTTTTTTCAGCCTCATGTCGAAATGCACTATTATGTTACTAGTGCATAACATTCCACTTTTTCGCACGCACGTGTAACACATCCTATTTTTTGTGCTACCTACCGAGTTCACTTTTCGAAACGGCACACCTCCGAAATTCTACGAAATCCTGTTAAATTTCTTGTAATGCTCTTGTGTTTCAATACAGTATTTGAAAGAACGAACTGAATAGACATTCATATTCGATACAACCAATTCCGTAGGGCTAGATTCTTACCCATAAGAATTCTTGCTTTTGCAGTTACAAAAAAAATCCTTCAATTTTGTACCGATAAACATAAGAAAAATGCGATGGAAAAAATTCTGAAAATTCATGTCGAAGCATTTCCGCAGAAACAATTTCAAGAAAACCTCGTCACAGCCTTGCATTCACTTGCCATCCGTAAATCCAGGTCATCAAAAACTCCGCTCTCCCATTCAAAGCCCTGGAACGTACCTCTTACTAAAATCCTAATCACTCCTCGATTCCCCTAGATAATGTCTGGCCTCTCCCCCGAGGAGCTCTCCGCGCTAGGCCTCTCCCGGCGGGACAACTACGTAATCCTCGGGGAGAGTCACCCGCCGCAGCCCCTCAAGTACCACGAAGCCTTCGCCTCCACAGCTCAAGCGATGGAGACCTTAGGCTTCACCCAAACCCTCAAAGCCGAGATCTTCCAAATCCTCGCGCTCCTCCTCCACCTGGGGAACATAAAATTTCGTGAAGCCTCCCCGGAGAACTGCGCCCTGGACACGACAGACGATCACTCCCAAAAGGCCATCACCAACGCCTGCAGACTCTCCTCCCTCCAAGAGCACGAGCTCGACGAGCTCCTCACAACCACCCTGATCTGCCCCAGAAGCACCAGAAGACGTCACACGATGTACCGAAGAGTCTTGCGAACCACCGAGGCCTGTCGTCACCGTCTCTTCAGCATAATCCGCTGCATCTACGACAGACTCTTCCACTCCCTCGTCGACCGCATCAACGAGATCATCTCAGCCAAAGGTGACAATCACCACTGGCTCGGAATCCTCGACATCTTCGGTTTCGAGTCCTTCGAGACCAACGGAATCGAGCAGCTCTGCATAAACTACTCCACCGAACGCCTCCAACTCTACTTCATGGAGAACTACCTGGAGAGCGGCCAGAGGGAGCTCGAGGAGGAGGGCCTGAGAGTCCTCCCCCCGCCCCCGACCATGACCATCTACAGAAACCGCTTGGGAGTGATCGAGCAGAGTCTCTTCACGACGATGAACGACGCCTGTCAGACCCCGATCCCCTCCAGTCCCCCCACAGTCTCCCAACAACTCCTCATGAGGCAGTCCAATGCCAGGGACTTCCTCGCTGTCCAATCCCAGACCTTCGTCATCACCCACTACTCCTGTCCCGTTCAGTACAACATCCACGATCTCCTCGAGAAGAACAATGATAAAGTCCCGGTGGAGCTGTCCACCACTTTCTATCAGACTGACAATTCCCTCCTGAAGGCAGTGACGAACGTCCCTGAGGACATCTTCAACGATAATGGGAGGGTGGCTGCCAAGAAGTGCACGACTCTGTCGAAATTGAAGAGCAGCATGGACTCCCTGATGCAGGAGCTCAACAAGTGCGACACTCATTACGTCAGGTGTGTGAGACCCAGACGCTCGGGGGATTGGGAGAGGGAGGACTTCAGGGAGCAGCTCATCTCCTCGGGGATTATTGACGCACTACCTCTCGCCAAATGCAAATTTCCCATTCGTCTGAGCTACGAGGAGTTCTCGAAGAGGTATTATCTGCCGGTGATTTCCGGGGATTTTAAGGGACAGTTTGAAGGGGCCTTGGGGGATATCGTGGGGTCGGAGAACATCGCGGAGCTCATGCACTTGGGGATGAAGAGGATTTTCATGACTGAGGCGCTGTTCTTCGAGCTCGAGAGGTACAGGAAGGAGTATAGGTGTGCTTGTGCCAGGAAGATCGAGGATTTCTGGCTGAAGCACAGATCGAGGAGGAATCGCGGCGGGGAGAGGCCTGGGGAAGTCCTCGTGAAGCCTGCGATAATCGTTACGAGACCCTCTTTGAATCCGTTTGAAGAGGATGATGATGATGTCTTTGCAGAGGAAAAATCGAGTGGCGAAGGGTCGATGTCGGTTTGCGATACTGAGGTCAATAATAATGTTGAGAAGGTCGGGTTCATACCGCAGATCGCGCTGAATGATCATATTGTTGATCTCATGAGTCCGATGGCTACTAGAGTGCTGAAGAATTCTTCAGGGATGCAGGCTGATTCCGTCGAACAGCAGGTGAATGGGGATCTGGGGGGCTCTGGGGGGAGGGCGAAGGATCGTTATGTGGCTGAGTGGCTGGAGAACGTCTCTCCACCTGCTGGTGGGGTCGGCGGTGGTGGAGGTGGAGGGGAGGACGGAATTGAGAGCCCCAGGAAGGATGGGAAATACGTTAGGTTTGGACGAAGTGAGGTAGCGCCTGGTTTTAACTGTTTATCGAAGGCTGCTTGGAGCAATGATGGGTCGAGTGTTATCTGTATTGATGGGGGCACGAGATTGTTTTACAGAGACAGGGTGCTGAGCAAACGTCGACTTGCTGAGGTAAAGGGGTTCCATAATTTTTTGGTTGAATTCAGTGTTTATTTTGATGTTTTATTGATGAATAACGGTTTTGTATTTGTGCTTTCAAAATATTTATCGAAGATTTTAATTAATCGTTCACTTATAAAACATTAAAATCAATAATTAATTCGAATAAATTGATTGAATTAATTTTTCATTTTGATGTCTTTTTTACAGGCACCACTGAGGTTTCACATCAAGAAAACATGCCTCGTGAACTCTCACTTTCTCCCTCGATCTGAATTACCGAGGGGTCTCCAGGATTGTCTCTAATTAGAGATAAATATTAATTGATAGGTTTGAGAATTGGAAAATTTAAAAATGGGGGCGATTGAATTTAGAATAATGAAATGAGCAGCTTTGGGACGCTGGCGTCAGTATTTTAATTTAAAAAATTGTTAGAATTATTGTAAATTATTAGATATGTCAATTGTTGTACATGAACTCGTTGGGACGATCAACAATAATAACATGAAAGTGAAGATGCTAAAAATTACATGAAGTGATGACCGAGAACTTTCTTAAATTGTGGAGGAATATCTCTCAGCGAAATAATGAATAAGAAATGGATCAAATTCAATTCATAATAATTAAAATTCATGTCTGTCATGATGATAATGATGGAGATTCTACGGAGGGTCAAGGAGAGGGCGGAATTGAGAGCCCCATAAAAAACGGGAAATTCGTTAGGTTCGGACGAAGTGAGACAGCACCTGTTTTTAACTGTTTATCGAAGGCTGCTTTTTATCTGTATTGATGGGGGCACGAGATTGTTTTATAGAAACAGGGTGCCGAGCAAACGTCCACTTGCTGAGGTAAAGGGGTTGAATAATTTTTTGGTTGAATTCATTGTTCATTTTGATGTTTTACAAATGAACAACGTATTGTTTTTTGTTTGTTTCAAAACATTTGTCAAAGATTTTAATTAATTGTTCATTTATAAAACATCGAAATGAACAATTAATTCAATGTTTGATAAATGTTTGGAGGAAACATTTTAAAAAATACGGCAAAGAACTCTGAAAATTCATGGCGAAGCATTTCTATACAAAAATTTTTCGTTTGAATTAATTGTTCATTCTGATGTTTTCTTTTTATAGGCACCCCTGAGGTTTCACATCAAGAAAACCTGTCTCGTGAACTCTCACTTTCTCCCTCGATCTGAATTACCGAGTGGTCTTCAGGATTGTCTCTAATTAGAAATAAGTATTAATAAATAGATTTGAGAATTGAATAATTGAAAAATAAAGGCGATTGTATTTAGAATAATGAAATGACCCGCTTTGGGACGCTGGCTCAGTATTTTAATGTAAAAAAAATGTTTGTACTATTATAAGTTATTCAATACGTCAATTTCTCCACATTGAATTATTTTCAAAATGAAAGTAAAAATCCTAAAAATGAAATAAAATTTTTACCATCAACTTTCTCGTTTTAATTTTCTTTCCAACAATGAATGAATGTCCTCACAATTAAATATTCTGGAGAAAAATTTCCCAACAAAGTTGAAGATTCAGAGGCTTGAGGAATGCATGAATATCCTCCCATTTACACTCAATGAAAAACATAAATAATTAATGAATAACATTTAAAGATGAATATTAGCTAGGTTGTACGAGCCTCTGAAGTTCTTTTTTTTGTCCTTGAGTATGAGGAGCCTTCTGCAGGCAACAAGTGCAGTTGTTGCACGCATATCACTCCGGAGTATTTGGTAACTGGCACGTAAACTAACTCGTCGTAAATTGTTTGGAGGAACTGGACGACCACCAGCAAAGGCAAACCTGGAGGAATGAGGGAGTATTCAGTAGAAATGATGAAACAGACGAATTAATCATGGACTTCCTCGATTAGTGGATTAGTTGATTTAATAGTTGGTGTTATTGGAGAGTTTTTTACCTAATTTCTCTTCTTGGTCCTCGTAATATCGAGTCTGGAAAGGTCACTTGTCTGTCTCCAATGCTTTTCAAACTCTGTCTAATATTTGCATATTTTATTTTACTCCTAACTATTATTGGAAGAACCACAGGCGATCGATTCTCCTGATTCTCCTCCGTTCTATTTTGTTGTTTATTGAAATAAGGCAGTATTGAGTCTCCAAAATGATCAATTAGGGGTGACAAATCGAGACCCTGCTGTCTTGACTTCATGAAGGCACAAACAGACAACTGAAAAATAATATTTGACTCATATAAAGCGAAAAAAGTGGGAAATTATTTGTTATTTTTGCTAATAAATTAGCAATATGCGATTATTATTAATATATTGGTAGCAATTGCATTCTATCATGCCTACATTCTTCTCTCTCTTTTTAAAACCTGTCTATTAAATCCCACGGATCTACATTTTCGGACTTTTTCGATCATAATGAGTTGCTTCCATTCGGATGCAAACAATATTTTATTTTTGAATGAAAAGTAAAATAGTCTTGAATAGAAAATCCCAAAATGTGGAATTCAAGGTGTGAAATATCTTCAAAAAAAATATCATTCCCTTGGAAAATACAAAATGAATCAAGTTATCAAAAGATCCAGGTTTTATTTAAATTAAAAAAAGGTAAATACATACGGCTAATTGTTCCCAAAGGGCTGACCCAGAAGGTGCACATTTAACAACATTATCTAAAGACAAAAGACCTCCAGGGGCCTGCTGGAAGAACGTGAGAGGCTGGACACCAGCCAGCAGCTCCATAGCAGTCAGTCTTTTTTTATCAGTGGCTGCACTCCCTCTTTCCTCTTTCACGAACACATCCTCCAACATTGGAGTGAATTTATCTGCTACCGAGGGCCATCTCAGCATCAACTTTAGTGCACAAGTTTTGAATAATGACTCGACGTGGGGGTTTATAAAGCTAGAGCCGAGGAGCAATTCCAATAATAATTCAGTCAATTTTTCTACCTAAAAGCACAAAGAAAACATTTCCATATCAAATATTTAAATAATTGTTCAATGTTGGGGAAGTGAGACAAAACGAGAGCTTTTGGATTTTCGTCTAACGTCTAATTAATTCAGACAATTTTTCAAATGCAAAGCACTCTTCCTCCTTCGGACTGAATGTAGACTGAGCTCAATCAATAAATTCAATTCCGAGTTACGAAGATTTCCAGTAAAATCAAAAGTAAAGTATTAATTTTTCTTCACTCTCCTTTTGGTTCAATCGACTTTAACTTGTTCTAATGTTAATAACTTACGGAATTACTAATGAAATGAGCGAATATCTTCTATGCAAAGACCACTTCTTCATTTTCAAAAAAATCTACACTGGGCTCAATAAACAGACTAAATCCAGAGTGAGATAATGTTCTTAGAAAGTCCCAAGTTTTGACTTTGCCTCACTCTCCCTTTGTTTCAATCAACTTTGACTTTTCTTTGTTCAAACGTCAATAACTCATGAAATTTTTTATAAAATAAGCCAATTTTATGCAAAATACTCTATCTCCTCTGTAGCTTTCCCACTCAAGAGATCCATTTTTGAATGAGAAATAGGCGTAGAAAAGTCGAAGAAGTCCACTTCATCGCAGTCTTTTTTTAAAGTCAACTTTGACAATCAATTCTGACTTTGAAATATTCTTAGAAAAGATCAGTGTACCCTTTGGCTCACATTCCAAACTCCAAAGTATCTCATCACCGATAAACTTACCGAAGACAAATGATAAGGATAAACAGCCTCACTATTACAAGCAATAGCAATGATCAATTGACAAGTCCTGGTGGTAACCCTAGTATACTGAGCATTATTCGAGATGACGGTTGACCTAGCAGTCGATATCAAAGTATCAATGATCCCTTCGCCCCCCAATTGTGCATTAGTCGAGCAGTCGTTCAACAGAACTTGAAAAGTCTTCTGCGATCCATTGAAAATGGTCTTCAGTGCTCTCTTGGCATAGCTGTGCCTGGTCTCCGTCAATTTGGCATCACAGATCTCGGTTTCCTGGAGGTAAGGAGCCCCAGGCTGGGACAGACTGATGGGATTGATGGATTTGCTCGTCAGGTCGATGAAGTTCTCGTGGGGAACGAAGACTTTGGCCTCAGAGTGATAACTTGGCATTTGATCTGGCACCCCCAGGACTGGATCACCATCACAGAGATTGGTTATCACTGAGTTGACGTCTGTTGAGGTCAGTCGTCTCCTCTTGCTGTGCCTCAGTCTCGTCACACACTTGTGGAGGACCTCCCTGAGGCGATACGAGGCGTCCTCAGCTAGCCTCTTCAGGACAGAATCAGGCAGTGGGTGCATTCCCAACTCCTCACCGATTGTTGATATCCACTCGGTGCTGAGGACAGCATATCTTCTCTGATTATTTCCATTTGTCACACTGTTTCCACTTGGATTACCGTTGTTCGTCGCAAAATGATTCGTCAGGGAGTGATTAGACTGCTGTGGAGCCACTATTTCCTTCATTTTATCGGGATTTGTCACACTAATAACATTCTTTAGTCAACAACTCACTGGACAACGTTCTTTTAAGGTCAGTGCTCATGCCTGGAGTGCCTGAAGTGTTTTTTAGCTGTTGTTGGGGTTTGAGGGTTATGATTCGACGTCCGCCATCTTCGAATTTGAATGACAGCCAATCGCGGGGTGAGGCCGGATGGACAACATTTGAAGACATTTTAAAATATTTTTCCAGTTTTTTTCAAGAGGATTTGACTTTCAAAACGTTTGAAAATGTCTTTACAAATAATTTATGGGGAAATTGGGGAAAGGAAATTTTGAAGTTGTGGCTTGTTTTTTGGGAACGATTGAGATAATTGATAAAAGTACAATTAAAATTTTATTCAGTTTTCGCAGTAGTTCGGTACATGCCAGTTCGGTTAATTAAATTGCGATAAATTGCTCCTCTGCTTCGTACTTATACATGTCGGCTCATTTTTTATAAAAATTAGGATAATAGAACCGTAGCCTTTACTATTTGTACTTACGCATAGTTTACTTAGAAAATTAGATTTTTAATAATTGTAGAAGGTTAAAAAAGCGTACAATTTATTTATGTTATTACTCCCCCATAATTACTTCGTACTGGACCTCCTGATTCTTGCACGAGCTGTAACATAAAATAAGAGCATTAATTACAGCAATTGCATCAATTGGATTGTTGTATGAATTTTATTTTTCACTATTAAATTTTTTTAATGAGATTGAGACATTAAACATTGATTTTTTGAATCATGAAAAATCTAATTCTAGTATGATTTCATATGGCACATATTTTCAATCGCCTGTAACTTCTAAATTGTTCATTATTTATCAAAATAACACAAAAATGCAAGTCTACCATTTTTCATTAAATTCCCTCGAGTAATAAAAGAATTTCACGCAAGACACGAAATATAATTCATGAATGGGGAATTTGCATGATTTTTTTTTCAATTTTCTAATCTCACGTTTGGGATTTGAATAATTAATTTTTCATTCATGAACGTTTGAAATATTGCTCATTAATTAACTCCCCAGTCTCTGCTTTTTTTAACAATAAAGCGTTACCTGACCGTCTTCGTGACCTCATGACCGAAAAATCGGCCTCGAAAACGAGTGATTTTCAATTAATTATCCTAAGACGTCTAGGCAATCTTTCTCTACAATTTTCGCTGTTTAGCTATCCATAAGTTACGAGGAATGTGAGAATAGGGGAAATAGAAAGAATTGAGCTTCATGCAAGTTTCCTATTCCACTCCTTATTAATCATCAATATTAACGATAATCAATGAATCACAATAAATCGAAGAAACAAGTTAACAAATTACTCAAATTACAACTCACGAGTTTTGGGTGAATCAAAAGCCATTAAATCTCCATTGGGCAGTGGTTGGGAGACAACATCGGGATTGCCAAAGAAGCTCACCCTATTCTTCAAGCTCCTGGGAGTAAGAGGCACAGGTTTGCAAGTGGTGCAATCCTCCTCAGGCACGAATCGAACACTCTTGCGAGCAGACCTCCTCACACTCGATGTATCCAGACTGACGACCACCTTGGGTGTCTTGGGGCTCTGAAACGTAACGTTCTCCATCCCAGAGCAGTTCTCCTTGTTCCCATTGTTATCAGACATGTGGTGATGATTCACCTCCTCAGCAGGAATCGACTCCCCATTCATCTCGTGCTTGGAGGTCCTGCGCTTTCTGTACGTGACGTTGTCGACCAGGACAGATCGACTCCGAAGTTGTCTCACAGGTGTACTTCCCGAGGTTTTTTCCGTCTCCGAGGAGATGCCGCTCTTCTTCCTCCCCTTCCTCGGGGTTTTCGGCGTGGAAATCGTCTCGGAGAGTGGACTATCCACATTTTTCTCAAGATATTTCCTCTCTCCACTGCCAGAGGGTGACGCCAGCTCCACAACACTCATACTCCTTCCCCTTCCCCTCTTCTTAGGACTCTGAGGAGTTGTAATGTCAACAATTGGAATTTCACTCTTCGGTTCTTCAGTGCGTCTGCTCCTGGGCTTCCTCTCTACGACCACTGGACTTGGTCCAATCTCTTCAAACTCCAATAAGGCACTTCGTCGTTTCGTGGGGCTTCCCGGAGTCGCTGGAGATGGTGTCGACTCAGCAATCCCTATGACTTTACCGCCAAGAGAAGCTCTCCCACTATTTCGTGATTTTCCCCTCTTCCTGATCTTGACGTCTGCAGGCGAAGGCATCGACTCAGGACTCCCTGGAGGCTGCGGAATAGGCGTTGCCTCAGTGATCTTGATGATTGGGGCCACTGGGAAGTCCTCAGTCTTCGTAGATTTCCTCCTCTTCGGGGTTTTGATTTTCGTCGGTGGAGGCATCAGCGTGACAGGAGGTGATGCCGAACTGATCTGAATAATTGGAGAAGATGAGGCACTTGTATCCATCCCAAGACCCTCGTCCATCTCAATGGCACCCTCAGGAGCCCCCGGTTCAGACCCAGAGGGCTCAATATTCCCCTCGAGATCATTCTCATCCTCATCCTCATCATCATCATCATCAAACTCCAGTTTCTTGTTGACACAGACCTCATCGTCATGCCCGAAGTCCAGATTCTCGATTCTCGCAAGACTAGCAGCTAGACTACGTCTATTCTCCTCGTCCTCATCGACCTCATCCTCGGGTACCTCAGTCAGTTGAACAGTGTCATTGAAGTTGACTTTGTACGTGGGTTTGGGGAGTTTTCCCTCGTTCTTTGGTGCATCCTCAGTCTTCTTAAGGATCCCCTTCCCAGGGGTTTGGCCAGAGTTTATGTACGAGATTGAGCGATCGTGCTCCACCTCTGGGGTTTTGCATTTCTGGCTGACTTTAACCATTGCAAAGGAGTTCTGGGTCATCCTCTTGGCGCTCTCCGTCAGCTGCACCAGCTTCAAGAGGCTCAGTCTCTCCCCACGTGGGGTGACCTTGGCTCTGCTGTGGGGAGACACTGGCATTGGCAGACTCTTTCTGGGAGTAGTTGAAGGTTTTGGATCTACTTGTGGCTCCTTCACCTCTGGGTTCTCCTCCTCCACAGCCCCCTCAGGGGCCATCTTCTTCTTCCTCTGGGCCTCTATGAACGCTCTCATGTTACTCCTTCCTTCCACCTTCTTCTTCACCACTGACTTCTTCTTCTGGACTGCCTTTTTCCGCACCACAACCTCATCGTCCTCCTGCCACCCCTTCCCCCTGATCTCCTCGAGCTTCGTAAATCGAGAGTTGCAGTTTATGATCTCCATCTGCATCATCTCCCAGAAGCCCTGCAGATCTGCACATCTCACCAATTGCTCACCCATACCAGTCTCACAGTCGTTTACTAAAGTCTTGAATCTCTCGAATTTCTTTCTTATCAACAAGTTGGTCTGACCGATTGCCTGATTTATCATGTAGACACCGTCCTCTGGGGTGGATGGGTCCTCCTGGAGGGGCTTCCACGTCGAGCAGAGGTCCTTCAATCTCGCTTCCTCAGATTCCACCAGGTGCTTGTAGTACTGTGATGTGTTCTTCTCCTCTTCTACTGAGATACTCAAATTCTGCATCACTGAGTCCTTCGTGGGGATGTCGTCCTTGGGGGAGGATTTGTGGAGACTCAGACGTTGTTTCTGTTCTTTTCGGGCACTGCTTTTCCCTCGACTCGTGACGATGAAGGGGGAGAACTGGGCTGGTACGGGATCCAGGAGCCTGGAGGGGTCAGGGTCCAAGTTCATGTTCACATTCTCCTTCTCCTCGGTGATGTCTTCGGCAGGCTTCAGGGGCTCGAACTGGGAGGACATCCGCAGGATCACACTCTCGATGCTGGAGTCACAGGGCTGGGATGACTCCTGTCTTGTGATAGATTCTGAGTTTCGGGGGGGCAGCTTCTCTGGGGATGTTTTTTTCAGAGTTTTCTTCTTTGGGGAAATTTCTCTGGGAGTTCTCTTCTCTGGAGACGGCTTTTTGGCTGTTTTTTTCTCTGGGGAATGTTTTTTGGGAAATTCCTTTGGAGGTTGTGATGACTCCAGAGGAGTCTCTCCATTGTTCTCTGTCAATGTGTCTATTGGAGTCTTTTCAGCTTTTATCGTCTTGAAATTGTCGGTCAGGGTGAAGGTCAGGTTGGTGTCCACGCCTGGAACGATTACTGCTCCGAAGAGGGGAATAGGCTCAGCGAACGTTGGGCCCTTGAACTCGTAGTTTTCTGGGGCCAGGGACTCCTTTTTTATGGGCTTCTTTTCAGGCTTTTTCTCAACTTCCAGGGCTTTCTTACGACTTCTGGTGAGGCGAGGTGTCATTGGAGTCTTGGGGGGACGGATTCTAGTGGCTCCGGTGCTGGTGCTGGGCTGGGAGGCACTCGATGGTCCTGATGTGGTGGCTTTCACCGCTTGCTTGGCGGCGAGACGACGAGCTGTTACAGCTGTTACTCGCTTTGGGGGAGAGGAGCCCTTTGGCTTCTTGTGGCAGTGGGGTTTCGGGGGGTCTTTGGAGACTGGCGAGAAGAAGTTGTGGTGGGGAACGCCGATCACGAAGGCTGGACGCTTGTTCTTTGCTTCTAGCTTCTTCTTTAGGTCTCTTTCTGCCTTCCATTTCACTAGGCGAATTGCTCGGTCCTCTGGGGTGTCCTCGAACTCTTCTGAAAATTTTCAAGGGGGAGGTTTTTATTTTCGGGGGTGTTTGGATTTTTCGAGAAGTGATTCGGTGATTTGTTTTTTTATGGAAATTTGTAGAAAAATTTTGGATATAAGTCCAAAATAAAAAGAGATAAAAATGAATAAATGAAGTAAATAAGTTGATTACGAAGTTGAAATTATTTCTGAAGTGTACAATGAATCCTTCACAATTATTTATAGAAATGGTTTTTGTTTGCAGTAATGGACACTTTCTAATTTATTTATGAATCTTCCTATGAAATTAGAGCCAAATTTTTCTCTTTACACCCTTTTTTCAGAAAATATCTTTGAATCCAATGGACATGGGGAAATTTTCATCTAGAAGTGTTTTGGAGTGTTTTCCCTTGCATATTCCTACTATTTTTCATTCTATTTCTTTTTAAAATTCATTTTTTTAGAATATCTTTGAATCTAATGGAGATTTCAAATTTCTTTTGTCACGATCTTTTTGGTCGCTCCCATTAATCTACATAAGAGATTACATAAGAGGTCTACATAAGAGGTTTCTACAGAAACATCAATATCTCCAATAAATCTAGAAATATTCATCAAACACTAAAATCAGTTTCGACTAGAATAATTTATTCTTGCGAATTCCCAATTAAATTAATTTTTTTTACATAGTCATTTAATTAATTGAACAAAATCTTTTTCAACGATTCGGAGCTGAAAATCAAGTCCAAACTTCAAAGAGTTGGAGTAATAAAATCATTGCAACATGTTCAGCAATGCAGTATTTAAATGGACTTGAATGAAAGTTGTAAAGTAGCATCGGGATGAGTAAATAATAGAGGACTTAGACAGAGAACTGATTTATTCGGTGTTACTCCAAAGAGCTCCAGAATGAGACTGGTGTACAAGATTATTTTACTCGTAGATCCTATCGCAAGGGTGTGCACTTATATTCAAAAGTATTTGAGAATTCCAATAGCTTACAAAAGCTATGATGTTCATCTCCAAGCACTGGATGAGATGTTAAAAAAATGTCCCAGTCCCTGGATATCCGTCAACATTCTGCGCCCACTTTTTTAAAATTTCCGCCATTTAGGGCACTGAGAGTGGGGTAAAATGGACCATCTCCAATAGGGGAGAGTGGGGCAAAATGGACACTTCACTTCTCAAAAAATATTTATAACTCAGAAACAGATTCATTAATTGAGATCATTTTAGCCCCATCACAAAGAGAATGAATTGTTCTTATCCTTGACAAAAAAAAATTTCATGAACAATTCAAGCCGTCATCTACATTTAAAAAACACAAATGTGTCCATTTTACCCCATCCTCCTCGGTTTCTGAATCAGGTCTCATTTCAAGTTCAAAAAAATGCCTTGAAAATTAAAAAAAAAACGCGAAATTTCACTCTGTCGTTCTCCAATCAATGACGGTTAAATACGGTTCGTTTTGCTCCATTCACCACCACATTAAATCATCCTCAACCCTCCCCATCGATGCATTCTGGGGTTGTTGCACAGAATTCAGTGAAATTGATGAGAAAAGGTGATTTGAATTCATTGTTTTTATGCAGATCAGAAGGGGCTACGACATCTGGTCTTCAACCGCCAATAACTCAAGATGAGCAGTAAAATACAACGATATTTTCGTAATTCTGAAGATATTTTTTCAATCTCAAATGAAATTTAATTAACAAAAATCGCATCGTTTGGTCCCGAGATACAGATCAGTGAGCAGGATTCATTTAACTTGACATTTTCTATTAAAACTCACCTTCGTCATCCTGAGCTGGTGAAACCTGTCTCAGCCGATTGAGTTGTTCCTCCTTCTTGGTTTGACGACGAGCCTGATGTTGATCAACGCGAAGGATTCTTGCCTCCTCGCTCTCAAAATTTCGAGGCTTGGACTTCCACTTGTCCCGTCGATCCATCGTCGTTTGATATCTCCAAGCAAATGATCAATTAAAACTGCGAATACAAACACCGTAAAACAACAGTCCTGGCACCTCCAACCCTTCAGTGGCTTTCCTCTGGCATCTCGCAACGGCCAAACATTTGAAAATGTGCAAACCGACGAATGAAAAAACAGTTGGAACCACTGTTGCCAAGGTGACAGCCCACGTCCCCCAGAAATTCCCCAGACACTGGCCATGTGATTAGGGACTGTTCGCAAGCATTCCACCACCGCCACACCCCCCCTTCCGGGGGGAGTGGGGGTCGTTTGTAATACAATTTCAACGACCCCCTCTAATCGCAGTCGTTTCGATTCATTCGGTTTTTCGTCACGGAAACCGCCGAATGCTTGATATTACTCTGTTTTCCCGCCGTTTCTCCGGTGTCCGAACCCGTCAGAATAGCGTAATAAAAACGATTGGAGAGTCATAACAAATAACTATTCAGTCGGAAAAAGGGTATTTTGATGTAAGTATTCTTAGATTTATTGTAATTATTCTAGTTTTATTTCTCTATTAAATAAAATCGTCATGATGGAACGGAATTATTGAACAATATCTCCCATAGTCCCAAACATTTTTTTTGAGGTTAGAATTGTCTTCCAAAAACAAGGAAAATGCCGAACTTTTGTTTATTAACTTTTCTTTATTCCTGAGAGTACTAATGAGAATAATAATTTTCCATTCAGTAGAATGAAAAATTATTGAGAAGTTTTGACGGGAGAAGATTTTGTCAATGGATTAATTGAACACAAAATGAAACAGCAAAATCCAAAGTCCAGAGGATAGCGCAGGGGGAGACCCAGGGAGTTGAATTTCAAAAAACCAATTTTGTAGCTCAAAAATTGGAGCCCCTGGACTATTCTTGACATTTTAAACGTCTGCGGGGGAAACGAACAGTAAACACTTAATCTTTTTGCACTAATCATTCGTTTTTAGACATATATAATCGATCTTCAATGTATGAGAAATCTCATTCCAATAGCCCGTGACTTTTAAAATTCATAGTAGTCTCCCCTTAACAGAATTTTTCAACGAAGTCACCCTGTTTTGCTCTGAAATTTTTTACCACGAATCTCCTAGTAGAACAATTATCAACGTGAAAACTAATTCCACAAGAGTCCATGCAGTAAAATAAAAAAAAACATTAAAAAAGTCAGGGGCTATTAGGGAGATAATTACGACGTTGATTAAATTGTCATACACTGAGAAAAAAAAAAATTTTATCCAAATATTCATTTACTTGAGAGAAGAACTTATTTTTTCAAAATCGCATTTCTCCAATCGAGCCATTCTCAGGTGTGTCTGATTAGGTTTCATTTCCAACAATCATGTTGCTCTAGAGGATGACTGTTGCCAACGAACTTCTCCACAATTATTAATTTTACCTGAATTTCTTATTTTCTAGCAGGAAGAATTTCGATTAATTTTTCAATATTGGTAATTACTGAGGGAGTTCACTCGAGGTCATAACTAGCATGATCATGTTCTAGAGCAATACAATTGACATAATTGAAACCTACTGAGGATGGCCTGGGAATGACTCCACTGGCGAAATACGTCATCAAAAAAATTAATACTTCTCTCAAGTAAATGAATACTCGGCAAAGCATTTATTTTCTCAGTGTAGTGCCACAATGTCATAAAAAAAATTACACTCCACGAATGATCGTCAATATGTCCTGCTAACCCCTCGTTACCTCCCCAGGTTGTTCCCCCCGTGGCCCTCCCCCCGCGATGTCGATCCCCTCGGAGAACACCTACGAAAACATCCAGCAGGAGGAGCGTTACAAGAAGCTGCAGCGAGCAGTGAAGCTCCTGAAGATGCAGCTCCAAAAGAGGCCCTGTGACATCAACCCCTCGGACCCGTCATGGCCGAGCGTTTCCAGCATCAACGTTGACCCCCTGGACACCAGCTGCGCGGGTTTCTCCGTGCACTCCTCCCGAATAGGCAGTGACGTCCTGGCCTCCAGCCGTAACATGCACAAGATGATTCAGAGTCGCTCAAACCCCCCAAAAATCCCCCAGGGGATGACGACCTCCAGTGTCAAGCAATTCCCCACAAAACCCTCCCAAGAAGAGCGAGTCCTGATGCCTCCACCGAAGACGATCGGTATCCTGGCGCATTCGTCCCGAAGGAACTCCCTAGCAGGTCCAGGGCCCCAAAAATTCGCCCCCACGAGTGGGTCAGGAACGGAGCAGGGATTCCCCGCCCAGAGTGTCATCTCCTCGATAAAATGCTCTTCCTCAGGGCAAGACCTCTACCCAACAGAATTCGAAAAGGAGAACTGCAGAGATCATCAACCAGGAGTTGAGGTGAAGCCAGACAGGATCTTCTCCAAATGGAGACCAGTTCTCAACGACAAGGGCCAGCTCATCATCAAGGGCACCCTGGAGTGTGGGAGAGTAGCTCGCAGCAAACCAGTGATCCGCAGGCTCTCCTCAGTCTCAGTGCAATCAGTCTTCAACCACATCTACCACCTGCATGGCAACATCTACGACGAGAGGCACGAGCTCCCCGACTACATCAGAGGAAAATTCTACAACGGATTCCCCGACGACTGGGAGAACGTCTACCAGGTCTGGAGTAATTTCGTGGCTGGTGGGAGCAGGGAGAGCTTCAGGTGGCCCACACCAGTCACCGACAGTGACGACGACCTGCAGAGTGAGATCTCGGACATCACCGAGATTCGCAGGCCCAGAAGACGTTTGACGTCAGCTAGGGATGAAAAAAAAGACCCTGAGATCCTCCGTTCGAGCCCCAGAAAGCACTCAGCTTCGATGAAATCCCGGCGAGACGAATTTCCCGAAGAAAATTTGAGGGAGAATAATCCATTGAGCCCTAGAAAACGACTGAACTCGACCAGAGACAAGCGAGATCGATCCACCGAGGCATTACAGGAGGATAAAAAATTGTTGAGCCCCAGGAGACGTCTGAATTCCATCAGAGAACCAGTCCCTGAGAGATTACCAGAGAACAGGAGCTGCTGTTGCTCGAAAGAAACAAACTCCAAGAGCTGTGATCGAGAGGAGCCCAACGATACCATCGACAAGTTCGTGGGAAAGATAAAAACCCAGCAGATGAACAGCTCAGCAGCTTCACTGACTCCATCCTCGGTTGGAAAACGGGGGATGCCGTCTTTGAAGGACATCATTCAGGAGGATAAACTGAAAATAATCCTGGAGAATCTGACGAGCAGAAAATGCTCGATTGAGTACATCGACAAGATGATTGAGATGTATGACTGTTTGAAATTCGTCGTGTCGTATCAGCCGGACGATGCGGCTGAAGTTCCTCTTCCCCAAGGGCCTCAACCCTCAAAAACGTATATCCATCGAGATAATCCAGTGCCCCATCCTCAGGAGGTTTCGAAGAATCCTCAGAAGCCGAATCCCCCAGAGGCCCCCGAGCCTCATCACCGAAAACGAAACCTTCCAGTGAGAAGAAAACTCTCGAAAGACGATTACGACAGCTCTGATGGGCTCGACGAGGCCTCTGACGACGACAGAAGACCGAAATTACCTCTGAGACTCCGGGAGAAGCCCCTGGATCAGCTGAGATCCACCGAGAAGCGTCGAAGACATACTGAGCTGACGGTCAGCGAGAGTGAGGACGAGGGGGCTTTCCCAAAGAAGAAATTCGTGTATTCACCGCCTCAAGTCAATGAGAAAAAATCTCAGAAGACTAAAACATCGAAAGCACCTGGACAACCTGTCATGAGCTACGACTCGTCTATGAGTTTGACTGAGGACGAACGAAGACCTTTGAAACCGCCTCCTCACCTCCTGAGGCCCAGGGAGAAAACTCCCCTGAATAATCGGGGCTACCAGCCTGATAACTACGATTCCAGTGTGAGTATAACTGACGAGGAACTTGTGGATGATTCCCAGAAGAGGGCTGAAGCGAAGAGACAGATTCTGCAGGAAGCCAATGCGAAGGTTCTGAAGTCCCCGGATGGTTGCATAAAACGAAATTTTCTGAAGGGAAACTGTCAGAGGGATCTTCCCACTGTTCCTGAGAAGACGAGGAAAGAGGAGACGAGGAGGGAGGACCCCAGTGACAACAAGGAGAACCAGAACAGTTCGAAACCTGCTCTCAATGACGACGGTCCTGAGACTGTTAAAGTAGACATTGAGGCGGTGCCATTGGAGAGAACCCCTCCAGAGAAGAAGAAGAAACCGGTTGTGATTGATGTTGAGACGGTGTCAGTGACACTTCCTCAAGCCTTAACGAAATCGTCTTCCCAGGGTTCCAATAAGGACCAGAATACATCGAGAAAGGATCAGAATCCATCGAAAAAGGACTCTTCCCAGGATCTGGTGAAACTGACTCCTGCAGAAGTTGAGGAGAAGGATTTGCGAGTGGAGTTGGAGGATATCATGAAGGACAAAGACTCTAGAAAGTCCAAACTAACTAAAGATTCTACCAAAAAGGGGGAATTTGGAACGGACTCGAATCCAAAGGTCCTCACCGCGTGGTTTCCCAAGCTCGTGAGGAAGGTGGGAGGTAATTGCGGACTGATCTTCGAGGGAAAACTGCTGAATGAAGCTGGACACGTGGCGTGCAGAAGGTTCTCCACAGACTTCATCCTTAGACGAGTGAATCCACAGGTCATTGAGACCGAGGGCCACGAGTTTTATCAGCTGACGGGGGAACTCTGCGATACCAAGCACACAGTGCCCAAGGAGATCCAGAAGCTTTGCCTGAAGGGATGTCCTGGGAAGATCAATCACTTCTGTGAGAAGTGGAGGAGACTGATCGAGGAGGTGAGTCCTGAGAAGAGGGAGACCGATCACAACGCGACTATTGACATGATTGGGGTGCCAACGAGCTCCAGGGGGAGGAGGATCCTGCCTCCTCTGTGCTATTGGACTGGGGAGAGGATCACCCTGAAAGATAATACCCCTGTTTACAGCCCGGGGAACACCCAGGAGTCCTCGATTCCCTCCTCTATGGAGATGTCATTCAGGAAAGACACGAGTGGGAAGGACCTCTCGCAGAACTCCTCGAGGAGGAAAGACACTAGTGCCAAGGACACGTCTGTCAGTTCAGCCTTGAACAATACTAGTGTCAGGAAGGGTGACAAGAGTGGGAAGACGGAGGAGGGAGGGCAGGGCCTGTCGAAACCTGAGGATCGAGCAGGAAAATCGAAGAAGAGTCCAGTGGAGCTGGAACAGGTGACGAAACCCTTGAGATCCACCAGTAAGAGGCGACTCCGGAGGGATGTTAAGGATGATTCCAGTGATCCCGAGGAAGTGGAGAGGGAGCTGAGGGTGAAGAGGAGGAGGGCAAGGAGGGGAGAGGGCAGCTCTCCTGGGAAAGGAAAGGAGGATGGGAAGAGCAGGGGGAGGAATCGTGAAGACACCAGGGGCAGTCGTCCAGAGAACTCGAAGGGACAGACTCCAGGACTGACCTGCACTTATCGAATCAATGTGCCTTATCGTGATGATGTGCTGTCCGATGACCAGTTGTCGACCATGTAATTCTTTGAATTTCAGTTGATTATTGTTTTGAATTTGAGCAGTACTTTTCGTGTCTATGTGCCAATAAAATTGTAATTTTCTATATTTTGTCATTTTGGAGATAATATATGAATAACAGTGATGTCCAAATGAATTTGTCGTTTATTTCACACTTTTGTGATAATCCAAGGAAAGTTTTAAACAACTTAATGAGCATCGTCCAAAGTACATCTTGCAGCCTGATTTTTTTTAAAACATTTTTCTCGATAATAAGTAAGGAAAATTTTTCGATGGTTCTGAAATTTATTTTTTCCGTGATGGAATCGATTGCCGGGAACATTCTAAATATAGGTAGATGAATTTAAAACGAATTGAAAAATGTAATTTCAAAATTCAAAGTTTATTCTTTGAGTTTTTTAAATGTTTCTCAACAATTGAAAATAGAAAATCATGTCAAAATACCTGGTAACTTGGTGTGAAATTGAGCTTTGATCCAAGCTCGGATTCAGCTACAAATGTCGAAAAGAATGAAAATGAAAGAAAACATGTTCAAAGTTTTGCATGAGATTTCGCAGACATTTCTTCAATTATCTCTAGTGTTTAGTTTTTCATGTTTAAAAATAAAAAATACACCTCCAATATACTCTATCTAACTCACGTATTTCATCATTCTATTAAAAAAAAATGACAACGGAAGCGCCTATTGTTTCACACGAAACAATTCTCAAAAAATAAGATAAAAATCCATAAGGACCAGCAATGTTAACCTGTTCGCGTTAAATATGACTTTTATTATCATGTCACGTTCATTATACAAAATATAATCATTGTCTAAACCTAAATAAGACAACCTAAACAGAGAAAGACGACTCGAAATGAAACAAAAAATTGATTCCGACAATTATGATTAAATTCCCTAGCTCTCGTCCCAGAGAGGTGTGCAGTCTCCACTGAGAGACATGGACCTGGGGCTTGAATTAGTCTGTGGCGTTCTGGGGGACTTGTTCGAGGGTGTTCTAGATCTTTTTCCATCGTACCTCGGAGTGGTCTTGAGCCTAGCCCAAGCTTCAGCAGCTTTTTTCCAGTCCATGGCCTCTTGAGCAGCAGCAGAGATCTGGGGAGTGGGTCTGTGCGAGGGAGTGGACCGATGAGGAGGTGCTGGCTGTGTGAACTGATGATTCCTAGGGGTGGCATATGGCGTCATGTATGGAGTCTGTCCAGAAGGTGTGTACGGAGTATTTGGATAGACGTAAGCAGCCCCAGCAGCTCCAGGAGTGTGTGGAGGATAATGAGGAGTCTGATTGGCCACTTGAGACAACGAATGAAGCATATGGTGTGGAAGATTCTGGGCGACCCTGTGAATGGCCTCCTGGTTCATGGCGACCCCTGGAGTCGTGTGATAAGGCGTTCTGGAAGTCTGGGCACCCCTGGGAGTGCTGGGTGTGTTTTGTCCAGGTATTTGCTCCCTGAAGTGCTCCTTGAACCACCTGAAGAGATCATTGACCCGCCCAAAGATCTGTCTCCTGTACTTGAAGCCCTCTGGAGTGACCTGGACGTACTCATGAACGACCCTGTCCCTAGGCAGATAAGACAGGAGAAAAGTCCCCGGACACTTCTTCACTGCTGACACGATGTAAGGAATTCCCCCAGGATTCTCCTTCTTCTGGGCCTTGAGAATCTCCTCAGCCTTGTCCTTCAGCCCATTCACCCCTGGTTTATAATACTTGAAGTCCAGTAGTTCTGAAGCATAAGCTGCCATGGGGTTCACATGCCTCGCAATTATCTCATCCAAGTCTTCAAACTCTTCAGACCCTATCCACAGACTCTTCCCCAGGGAGAACTCGTTCGCTTTACCCTCCTCCTTGACGTCTATGTGCTGATAGATGTCGTCAGTTACCTTCCAAGTAACTGTCAAGTGATCCGCCCCCTGTCTGCTCGGTCTTATGATGGCCTCCCCCTGCTTCATCGTCCTCATGAGCTTCTCAGCCTCTGAATAACTGATATTATGGAATGATGGATGGACAATCACACGCTTCACGTACGTCTGAGTCTGCTTGACCTTCTTCGTCTCATCCTCCACCTTCATATCTTTCAGTTCAGCTTCATTATCGTAGAAGGGGTCCTTCTGCGGTCTCCACTCGTGATTCTTATCAGCGAGATCGCTGCTCTTGCTTGTGCACTCGACACTGAACCTGTCGACTTCTATCTTAATGACTCTGCAGTTGACCGTCTGACCCATGGCCACTCGCTCCTCAGGATCCGCCACATGTTTATCAGAAAGATTCTTAATGTGAATGTAACCAGAGATCCCATTGTCAAGACGCAGCTTGATCCCAGTAGCTTTTCCAGGACAAGCTCCAGCGTCAAAATGATTCCAGACCTCAGACAACTCTGGAAAGTCATTCTTGAGGCAGAAGGGACACTGCCAGAGTCCAGTCTCGTCATTCCTCACTGGGTTCGCCTGGTCCAGCTGCTCCCCCTGGGGTTTTCTCCTGCTGATTCCCGTGACTATCGCCTCGATCCTCTTTCCAATGTAAAAAGTCTCTGGTGTCTCCTTAGTCAGAATATCGAACAGCTTCTCAGGGCTTGGGGATTGATACGGTGTCCTCAGGTCCTTGTACCTGCAGTTGAGCTCAGCCCTGATGTCATAAAGTGTCACACACTTGTTGCCGAATCCCTGTCTCTCCAGCTCCTCGGCGAATGCGTCAAGATCGAGGTCCTTTAGCCTCTCCGGGGACTCGAGAATTTCGTCAACTGCCCCTGCAGGATTGGCGTCCTCGTCGTCGTACTCCAGTGCGTCAACCGCCATCTTCCTCGCCCACTCGTACGTCTCAGGGTGGACCCTCGAACCGTCCAGTACCTCCACGTAGGCTTCTGTGCTGTCCCCAAGACTATTCGTATCGATCTTGATGAAGCCAGCACAGTTTATGAAGACCTTTGGCCCCATGTGACAGGCAGTAACCAACTGTGTTCTGTTCTCCAACCGTTGATTAGTCTGCTTGAGCGTTTTGATGAGAGCCTGGCCCTTCCTTGGGCCCAGACCACAGACAAATTGCACTAGATTGCCAGCGTACGCCTGCTGCACTGCCTTGTTGACATCAACACCAACTTCGTTGACTCTGTTCACAAACTCCAGGTAAATGTTCTCCAATAGTTCCTCTTTAGGCAGTTGATCCTGGAGGTTGTGGTACTTAAGGCAGAGAATCTCATCGTCAGCAGTGCACAATTGCGAGAATTCAACGAGTGGATCCTGAAGACGTCGAGCAAGAGATATAGCCTCTCGAAGAAGACTAGGGTAGTCCCTGAACTCAGCAGTTCCCTTGTTACTGTTGGCATAGATCTTGGCTAGATCGTTGTCCCCCACTTCTACACTGATGGCTGGGAACTGCTCCTCCTCGACGAGAGCTGTTATGCATTCCTTGATGTCGTTGACAACCATCAGAGCTTCCCTGGACTCTCCACCAACGACCACAACGTGGGGCTTCTTCGTAGCTATAAAATTACGAATGGCTAGCAGGTCTGCCTCCTTCATGACCTTCTCCTCCTTCCTGAAACTGTTCTTGCGTTTCAGAAGGTGGGGGAGACGAAGGTAGTCTGTGCATTCACCGTCAGGGGCTATGAGACAGGCGAAAGCTGCTTGGGAGTAGTCAGGTACGTACGAGACTCCCATCACTCTGAGTCCCTTGCTCGTGTCCCACTCGTCGTCCTCCTCTTCAGGAAATGAACACGTGAAGGGAGCCACTTTAAGCCAATTGTACATCTTCCTGCAGCACGCCCTCATCACTGACTCCTTGGCTTCAGCAATGAGATTAGCACGAAGTTCCTTCTTCAGAGCTGGTATCACCATCTCGTTCAGAGCCATCTCGACACTTCCAACTCGAAGGTTATTCCAGTCCTGAACGTTTTTACTGAACTCATCCCTGATGTACAACTGCTTCATCTCGTCCACGTAATTACTGCTGGTATTTCCCTCGATGGTGTTGCTCATCGTCAGTGTAATGAGCTTGTCCTCCTCAGCCATCACCAGCCTCAAGAACTGATCACCCACCAGATCACGAACAGGTTTGTCCTTGAGGTACTTGATGGTGTAGATGGGATGAGTTTCGTCAATCATCTTGATTCCAATCTTGGTGGGTGTGACACTGATCTTCGCCCTCTCCATGTACATCTCCCTGACCGATTTCTTGACCAAGGGCTCTCGAGCCAGCTGAATAGCCACCATCAGTTTGACAGCCTTGAGGACCTCCTCAGGGGACTTGAACTTCGGCCCAACGAAGTCCTGCGCCACAACCAGTGGCTCTGTGGGCTCCTGGTCCACCTCGTGACGCTGGTAATTGTCTCGGAGATTCTCAGCAAAGTTTTCAGGGGTCAGTCCAAACTTCTTGGCAAAAGTGTCCAGACCTGCTTTTCTGCAGATGGCGTAGGGGCCTGTTCGAACTGCGTGCTTGAGGTTCTCGTCGTTCTCCTCTTCCTCCTCGATCTCGATCTCCTCCTCTGGGGGTGGATCCTCACCGTTCTCCTCGGCCTCCAGCAGCTTCTGCTTGCGCTCAGCAATCTTCGCCTGGCGCTTAGCCTCCTTCTCCTTTTGTCTCGCAGACTCCTGCATAGCTGGGATGTCGTGGGAGTAGTACAGCATGAAGTGCTGATGCACATCGTTCAATTCCTCACTAGTCTGCACGTTCTTCAAACGCTCTATGTCCTCGTCCTTGATGACACGCACGGAGTCGGGGAGTGGTGCGTCTGGATCCTTCATCAGCAGATCCAACTGGTGGTTCCTCATCTTCTCGAATAAGGCCAGGAGGTTCTCCTTACGCTGACGAAGCTGGCACCATTTGGCGTCGTACTTGTAGACCTTCCAGAGATCGTTGATGTTCAACTCTGGGAGGACGTACTCCTTTCTGTAGAAGGAGATGAAGGGCACCTCGAAGTGTTGGATTCTCATGAAGTCCAGGGCTTTCTTGATTTTTCCAACTGTCTGGGGACCCTTGCGCGCGCGATCTTTGGCCTCGGCGTTCAGGTGGGCGTCCTGAACGGATATCGTTGGCTTGCAGAAAGCTTGCTTGTAGATCCACTCGGCCTCTTGATCGAGCTCGTCGGATCCTTCTGGAACAGATGTCACTGGCATCGATCGGAGCTGCATTCGTTCCGGAATGTCTGTGATTCGGATCTCATTGTCCATGTCTGTGAAGTGACCACGTTTCAGTTCACTGGGCTCGTAGATCTCGAAGATGCTCTTCTTCGTGGGCTTCTTCTTTGGGGTCTTCTTGGGGCGTCTGGGGCGCTCGCCCTCGCCGTCGTCCTCGACGTACTCGTCTTCCTCCTCCTCCTCTTCCTCCTCGTAGCCGGCCTCGTCGTATTTACCGAACTCATCGTAGTCAAAGTCCACGCCGAAGATGTCCTGGGCCTCTTGGAGGGCTGCGTCCGAGAAGATGGGCTTCTTCTTTCGTCGGCGCTCGGCTATGGGGCGACCCTCGTCGTCCACGATGAAGTCGTCGGCGTCTGAGTACTCGCCCTCGCTTCCCTCTTCGTCGAAGGTCTCGGGCTCCTGTCGGTGGCTTCTCTCGCTGCGCCGTTCATCCTCCTGGGGGGAGGGAAGGCTTCGTTATTGGAGGGAATGGAAAATACAATTGAATACTTATCGATGGTTAGCCAGTGTCAGTAAATTGTCGGTAAATGTGTTTTTTTTTCATGGGCAAGGAAAATTCTGTAATTTTGTCCTTTATTGTTGATTTGCGGTTTATTATTGATATTTGGAAGATGCAATTAGATATTGAATCATATGCTGATAATGAGTGCGTTTAGAGGGAAGTGCCGAGAGATTTTTTTCTCTAGGAATTTCCTGCTAAAATTACTCGTCATCAAGATTGGTTATTTGACAAAGTAGCAAAACTTTCTGGTTTTGGTCTTCTTTTCATTCTTCATTGTCTATTCATAATTTCTTGTTGATATTCAGAAGATGTAATCAACTATTCAATTATATTGCGATAATGAATCCGTTTACAAGGAAATGTCAGTGACATTTTTTGTAAACCTTCTGTCAGTTACCAAAAAAGTCTTGAAAATTTCTCTTAAATTTTCTCTTTATTAAAATAGCTTCAATGTTGAATGACAAAAAAATTCTCCAGTTTTTTTAAAATTAAATTTCTTTGGAACTGTATGAAGCGTGCAGAACAAGCTCTACCTACCACTAGTGCATCCCTCTCCTTAACACGACAGCAAAAACAAATACAATATATTTAGAATCTCAACATTAATTGCGATGTACATTCAATTTTTTCATACTCACATCACCAGATCCCCCTTCGAACAGCTCATTAGCGATGGCGTCCCTCTCCTCTCCGGGATGATGCTCCTCCTCGTCATCAGATTCTCGATCTTGTACTCGTTTCAGCCTTTTGAATCGTTTCTAGACGACACAAAATTTTCAAGAACTTAAACTCCACATTTCATCATATAAAAATGCCAACTAGTTGTCAAATTTTTCTGGATTTTTTTTTTTTTGGAAAACAGCAATATTTTCGAGTCTCTGAAGGAAATTGAGATTTTTAATCATTTTTAGGAAATATAATTCTTGAGACATATATTTTACGGAGTTTTGGGAATCTTTAGAAAATTTCTTGGAACAAAATAGATATTTCATTTTTTCCAGAGTTGAGAATTTAGGAATAAATTAAAAAACTGAACTCAATCTAGGCTTAGCATTGAGGGAAAGAATTAAGTAATTCAATGAGTAATTAAAACAAAAAAACTCATATGCTGTTCCTATTATTTGTAATGTTGTTCGCCTTTCTTGCTTTTTATTTTTTCTAAACGATGATGATTTGCTCACAAATTCATTCGATGATATTCTAATCATAATCAATTAAAAAATGAGAGTAAACATAAAAAACAACCGTTGTAAATCTTGATTTTTTTATGAGAAATCCTGGAATTTTCAAGAATTTTCGAAAGACTTCGCAAGTGTTAGATTTTCTCCCAACATTCCACTGTTTTTTACACTATTTTAAGTTCCGGGACTTTCTGTGGTGCGGCCTCATGCAGGGGAGAATGAAATGGACAAAATGAACATTCATGAAGTTTTTTGTACACTGATAAAAAAACGAACAAGTTCTCAAACAAGTCTTGTTTGGACCAGCAAAATCGTTAGTTGAAAATTACCAAAAAATAATTGCTCTGTCTCAACAGGCGAATCATTCATACAAGACAGTGCCGTTTTGGATAAAAATATATTTTATAGAGGAAAGTTTATCACAAAATATTTTGTCCCTAAGTTACAAGGTTGCTGTCATATCACTATTATTATTTCATTTAAGACCTCATTTTTTGTCTGTGATAGCATCGGATAACGGAGAAGTAGTGCTGATAATTACATTTCTTGTCTGCACAGAGAATAATCTTTTTTTTTTGAAAAGACTAAATCTATTGTTGCAATTAAAATTTTCAACCTCGCCGCATGCTTCGCCTGTTTGGGACAAAACAAGTCCATTGTTGATCATTTTTAACAAACAATTTTTTTGGTGCAAGTAAGACTTGTTTGAGATCTCTGCTGTTTTTCTCTCACTGTAATATTCATAACTCAGAATCATATTCATCAACTGAGATTAGTCCAGGCTCATGGCAAAGGGGAACGACTGTATTTCCCCTGGATGAAAATTATTCTATTTCATTGAAAATTAAATGAGTCATTAAACATTCAAAAAAGTCCAAAATGACTAAAATAATTGATAGCCTAATTCCTCCCTAGATTCATTAACCCAAAAAATCCTGTTGAATCGAAAAAAAATAAGAGATTTACTCTATTTAGTAAAGAGAGACGAAAGAAGATTGAATGAAAAAATTCCCCTGTGCTCACCCTCTCAACAGTGATCCCCAGATTCTCCTCAATGAGATCATAGTCGTCGTCCTCAAGTCGATCATCAAAGTCCTCATCATCACTCTTCTTGCGTTTCTTTCCCTCCGAGCCATCACTGTCCTCCCCCTCGCTCTCATCAATGGGTCTATCATCAATCAAATCCTTCAATTCCTCCCTAATTCGATCTTCATCATCCTCGTCGTCCTCGTCGCTCTCCTCCATAGCCTTAACCTTTTTCAGCTTCTTCCTCTCATTGTGATCCAACTCTTGCTCCTCCTAAACCCCCAAAACCCATCGAATTAATTAACGGATACCTCGGAGATAGTGCCATTCATTAGGAGACTATTAAAAAAACACTTGCCTCACTCTCCTCGGCCTCCGAATCCAGGAAATCAGCCATTATTTACTCCTGATGGTCCCTGCAACAAACAAATAGCACAGTAGATTCTTCATTCCATCGGCCCAGTGCTATTGATCCACAGCCTGTCGTAACTCACCCTTGAGGGCTTAACTACTGAATGCAGCAATGATTTTTGCGTTACTATTCACTTTTTGATAATGACCATTAATTCACGAGGAAATTAATGGTCGATCGAGCAATTCGGAGCACTAGAGTGGTCTCAAAAATGGCCGAAGCGAATTTGCTGATGATAAAATTATCTGCAGTTGGTGCAACTGCAATTTCCCGGACTGCTACGGGCGCCACTAGTGGCCACTTGAGGCAACCGCCAGGATTCGAATTACTCTGGTTTTCAGTTGAAATTGGAATTGTTAATTTACACAATAATAGGAGTGCATTGACGATTTTTTCTTAACTCGCAAAAATCTTCAAATAATTTGCTATCGATTGGTGATAAAATTTTGTTTTCAGGGGTGATTTTTCAAAAATTTATTTTAAAAAAAGTACTAACTAGCAAATGTTTTTTATTAGCTCGCAATTTTCTTCAAAACTACTTCAATGAGAAAAAAAATAAAAATTTGGAATATCTATTCATGAGGGGCTAATTGATCGGATCTAATCAAACTTCACGCCAGCCACCTGACTTCGCTCCAGAGTGCATCTACATTCACGTGGTTACTCCACGAATTTGACCAATTTTCCAAGGAAAATGAAATATGTATTTTCCGCATTTTCCCTGACAAAAACAATCAAATAAAAATAGTGAAGTTGCAAAGTGTCGTAAAACCCCTTGCCTTATCATGATTGTTCATCATTTGTCATCGTAAACCATTAAATAGCCGGAATCTCCACGTATTTACGTGAATCGTCTAACCATAAGTACTGACGAAGCAGAAATAGGAACAGCCGGTGGAGTGTGCATGGTATTCTTCATCGTGGTGTGACCCAGTGTCTTTTCCCAGCTGCACTTCCAACCATGGCGGAGAGCAATGAGCGGGTGGATGATCTCGTGCAATCAGTCAGCCTCCACAATCAGAGGAGATTGATATTCAATGGTTATGTCCTGCCGTTTTTAACACTGGAGACCATATGGATTTACAACTGGTTGTTTGTTTATGGGTCGGACGACTACTTCCACGAGGGTCTCGTTGGCGTTGCTGCCATCGGGGTCCTCCAGATATTTTTGTGTCTGTGTTGTCAGTGGTCTGTTCACATCTATTGTTTCCTGAACTGTAGTTCGGTGAGTTTGTTCAATAATTGGAATCATTCTGTTGTTTTTGACTGTCAGGACAGGAGGAGATTAACTAGACATTTTTCAGTTTCTAATATTTCTTGAATGAATGGTATGATTTTCGCATGTGTTACATGCAAAGTGGACAATTCTAATGAGTCTGTTGTTCACTTCTTAATAATTAAGAATAATGAAATTAAGAAATAGTTGAATGCAGCCTCAACCCCTAATTTGTGGACGATGGGGCCATATTTTTTGTATTTATTAAATATCGATCAATAGAAAAAATAATTGATAACATGATTATTCAATGCAAGTTGAATCGTCCAGACACTAACGCCCGTCCAGAAATTGACCTGTTTACCCTACAAATTCGAACAATTATCAATAATCTCTCTAAATCTGAGATATCTTCTAAACAAATCATGCCATCGTCACGGATCAGGTTTCACTCTGAAATTCAGTAAGACCCTGAAAACGATTCGAAGTCAATCAAATCCCATTAACTCAATGTTGGGTTATTAACGAGTAGAGGAGATCCCCTTTGCCCACTGCAATTTCTTGAATTCTCGAATTTCATTCCACAGACGAGGGATCCCTACAAAGCAACAGTAGTCAAAGTGATCCCCACCCCGAACAACGGCAGCTCAGAGCTAGTAAGACTGCACCAGAAGCCGAACAAAGAGCCCTGGTTCATATTTCAAAAGACCAAATACTGCTGGTCCCCCAACAAAAAGCGTTTCCAAGGTCTCCAGTTTCCAGTGGCCGAGGCCATAAAAACCTACTGCGAATGGAAGGGCTACGTCAGCGAGGAAGAGATAGCAGAGGCCGAGGAGAAGTACGGAAAGAACCATCTGGACATGGTGATCCCTGAGGCCTGGGAGCTCTTCAAGGAGCGCGCAGTTGCGCCCTTCTTCGTGTTCCAGGTGTTCTGCGTCTCTCTCTGGTGCTTCGACGAGTACTGGTACTACAGCATCTTCACCCTCTTCATGCTGATAATGTTCGAGTACATGTTGGTGCGCCAACAACTGCGAAACATGGCGGAAATCCGTAAAATGGGGACGAAACCCTACATGATGAACGTCTACAGGAACAGAAGGTGGAGGATGATGTTCATAGATCAATTGGTCCCTGGGGACATCGTCTCACTCGTCAGATCCCAGAGTGACCAACTAGTTCCATGCGACATTCTTCTCCTGAGGGGCCAGTGTGTCGTGGATGAGAGCATGCTCACAGGTGAATCCGTCCCCCAGATGAAGGAGCCAGTCGAAGAGATCGACCCCAACCATAACCTGAACATCGACAGAGAGCACAAGATCCACGTTCTCTTCGGAGGGACAAAAATCGTGCAGCACACACCCCTCAGCAAAGCCACATCTGGCCTCAACCCAACAGACAAGGGATGCGTTGGATACGTCCTGCGAACAGGTTTCTCCACATCCCAGGGCAAACTCCTGAGGACAATTCTCTTTGGAGTTAAGAGAGTCACAGCAAACAATCTCGAGACCTTTGGGTTCATTCTGTTCCTCCTGATCTTCGCCGTTGCTGCTGCTGCCTACGTCTGGATAAATGGAACAGCAGACCCTGAGAGAAGTCGTTACAAATTGTTCTTGGAGTGCTGCTTGATCCTGACATCAGTAATACCCCCTGAATTGCCCATTGAGCTGTCCCTGGCTGTCAATACCTCGTTGATGGCGCTCTCCAAGCTCGGGGTGTACTGCACAGAGCCCTTCCGAATGCCTTTCGCTGGAAAAGTGGAGTTCTGCTGCTTCGACAAGACTGGAACACTGACGAGTGATAATTTAGTTGTGGAAGGGGTCACTGGGATTGATGGAGACACCAAGATCATCCAGGTTGATGAGGCCCCAATTGAAAGTATTCAAGTCCTGGCAACTTGTCATTCACTGGTGCAGCTCGACGGGGGAATCGTGGGCGATCCCCTCGAGAAAGCTACTTTAAAGGCTGTCAAGTGGAGTCTCACGAAGAACGAAGCTGTTGTGCCTAATAAGGGGAAGGCTAGGGCTCTCAAGATCTTTCACAGGTTCCACTTCTCATCGAGTCTCAAACGAATGTCCGTTATCGTTGGGAATACTCTACCCAATTCTACTGAGGTCCAGTACATGGTGACTGTCAAGGGAGCCCCAGAAACTCTTAAGGACATGTTCTCATCTATTCCTGACAATTACGAGGCGACTTATTTGGGCCTGTCGAGGAGGGGAGCTAGGGTTTTGGCTCTGGGGTACAAGAAACTTCCCTCTTCGTTGAACTCCCAGGACCTCAGGGCTTTGTCACGAGAGGAATTGGAGAATGATTTGGTCTTTGTGGGATTTGTGATTATCAGTTGTCCTCTGAAGCCAGATTCGTCAGCTGTTATCAAGGAGATTATTAATGCTTCTCATGTGGTTGTCATGATCACTGGGGATAATCCTCTCACTGCCTGTCATGTCAGCAGAGAGCTTCATTTTACCAAGAAGCCGACGACGTTGATAATGACTCAGAAGGGGGCTAAATGGCACTGGGAGAGTGTCGATCAGCAGACGATAATCGATGTTGGGAGGGCCAATGTCGAGGCTAGGGGGAAGGAGATCTGGAAGAATTACGCGCTGTGTGTGACTGGAGATGGGCTGGAGTATTTAAGGGAGAGTGATCAGTCTCTTCTGAAAAAATTACTCCCTCATATCGTGATTTATGCCAGGTGTGAGCCCAAACAGAAGGAGTTCATTGTGATCTCGCTGCAAGAGCTGGGGTTCACGACACTCATGTGTGGAGATGGGACCAATGATGTTGGGGCGTTGAAGCATGCACAGGTGGGGGTGGCTATTCTCTCCAGTCCTCCGGAGAAGATCGGGGAGGAGAAGACGCAGAGTCCGAATGTCAATGCCTCGCCGAATAATGGGCCCAGGCAGCAGATGACGAGGCAACAGATTAATAACATGCAGATTCAGAAGTTGCTGAAGGAGATTGAGGAGCAGGAGCAGGCGACCATTGTCAAGTTGGGGGATGCCTCCATTGCTGCTCCTTTTACTAGTAAAATGTCCTCGATTATGTGCAGTAAGTTGATTGATAGGTCCCATTGTTTATTGATTTGGTCTACAGGAAAGGGGAAAATTCATGTTCAGTTTATTCTCATATCTTGGAGATAAATAGGTTTAAGGGATTTTGCCAGAGAACTTTTTCGTGGAGAATTTTGTGGGCTATAGAAAGTCTTTTTAGGATTTTTCGATAAGTCCAGTAGTTTTTGAGACATTCGCAAAATTGTCAGAGCGAATTTTTGGGCTTTAGAGTGGTATCAACTGGGGCTTGTTTTGAGAAGGATTTTTCAATATTTTGTAAATAGGGGGGATTAATGGATTAATTTATTTATTCATAATTCAACCTCCTTTCAATAACAATTGAGAATAATTGATGTATATATTTGGAATTGGAAGGAAGAGGTGTGTTTTCTGGCATTTTTCGATGATTAGTTTTCAAGATATTTGTAAAATTGACTGGCTGAATTTTTTACTTTCAATGTGAAATGAATTAGACATTTTTTAGAGTATTTAAAATGATTTTATTGTTAATTCCACTACTTTTTGGTTCCAGTTTGTCATGTGATCAAACAGGGAAGATGTACATTGGTCACAACCCTCCAAATGTTCAAGATCTTGGCTCTCAATGCGTTAGTACTCGCCTACAGTCAATCAGTTCTGTATTTATCTGGAATTAAATTCAGTGATGCCCAGGCAACTATGCAGAGTGTACTACTGGCATTCTGCTTTTTATTTATTTCACGTTCAAAACCTCTGAGGACACTATCCAAGCAGAGACCACTGCCAAATATTTTTAATTTGTACACGATTCTTACGGTGCTGCTGCAGTTTGCTGTCCACTTCTTCTGTTTGATTTATTTGGTCAGGGAGGCAACTGTTTACTCACCACCGTAAGTTGGGGGATTTTTGGGTGATTTTGGGGACAATTGTGGGGATTATTTTGATTAATTGGTGTACTTTTTGCAGGGATGAGAAGTTGAGGAGTATTCTTTCAACTGAAAACATGACGGATACTAAATCAAGTGAGCTGGATGATGATGATGAGGAGAATTTTGAAGCTAATGTCGTCAATAGTGCTGTTTATATTATTTCACTGGCACTTCAAGTCTGCAACTTCGCTGTAAATTATAGGGTAATGTCATTAAAGATGCGAAATTAATTGATCAATGCCATAATGATGTTTTTTTCTCTAAAACGAGTGAATTCAAAACGAAACGTTGAAAGATCTTCTGTAGAGAAATTCTCTTTGAAGAATTTCTCTCGATGATTTTTCTTCAAATCACTCAAAATTGTCGTTATTAAATATGCAAAATTTATTAATTTGTGGGAAGAATTTATTTCAACAACAAGTGAATGGGTTGATCATTTTTCCACTCCCTTACGACTTTTTCTTTTATGAATTGTTCTCAGGTATGTCACGATATTTTTATTGAATGAAATTATTTTATTTCCAGGGCGTACCCTTCATGGAGAGTCTGGTTGAGAACAAGGCTCTGTTCTATTCACTTCTAGTTAGTTTTGGTCTCGTTATAGGATTGGCTTGTGGCCTCACCCCACCTATCGCAGCTCAACTTAAAATTGTTGATTTTCCAGATGAGGTGAGTTCAATATTAAAAAACTAATACCTCATTTTTTTAATTAAAAAAAAATCATTAGAATGACACGATTGCATTCTTGAGAGAAAAGAATAGATTCATCAATTTTTTTGGTTTCTTTAACAATTGAACATTCCTGATCAATAATTACCTAACAATGCGTGATTTTTGAAAAATATAAAAACATAAATAAATGAAAATTCTGAGCAAAATTTCAAGAGATCTTTTAGTTGAGAAAATTCACGGAAAAGTAATAAAAATCGATTTGTTGATTTTTTTGCTTTCTTCATTCTTCAAAATTGGAAAATAATTAATTGATAAATGTATTTAAATTTCAGTTTCGGAGTACACTAGTTATGGTCCTAGTCGGAAATTTCGTAGCAGCCTTTGCTGTTGACAGAGCGTGTCGATGGTTGTTCGGCGAGGGTAAAATGCAAAAGCTGTGATTCAGTATGAACCCTCTGACGTCCATCGCAGGCGTTTTGAGGTCTGGGTCGGTGTGACACACCGATATGGACATAGGTCAAGTTATGTCCTCGGCGGCCGTCTGTGGGAGGCTGTCTTCGAATGGGCAAGGCAATTCCAAGACAGCTTCTCACGGATTGTCCACGAGGACTTTAATTGAAAATAAATCAAAGAACCAAATGATAATATCGAAGAATTCATCCTACAATCCATATTTCTATACTCCGATAAATACAGTGAACATTTATAAATGGTCATGAGATCTGTCTACGAGAACTTTGTCTAGGAATCAGTGAGGGCAGTGGTGTTGAGAAGAATCATTTCATTTTAATCCTTCGTCTGGTGTTTATCTGGGAATTATCTGCAGAATGAGTCGTTTTCAGATAAAATGTCGACAGACATGTCCTCGAAATTAAGAAGATGAACGAAACCTTTTCCTTTCCTTGAGAGAATTTTCTGTTACAAAGCCTCTCAATATTTATTTTAATAATTCGTTTTTTATACAACAAATAATAGATGACGATAATATTCATCAAGGTAAAGGATGTAGCAGAAAGTCCTGGGGTTTTGTCAGTACTTTCACGTTTAACAATCGATAATTCCACATATATCAAGATTATTTATTTATTATTTATTTTATTTGGAAGAAAATACCTGGCATTCTCCCCTACAATCACTCATTGTCTACATAATTTAACAAGACAATGAAATTATGTAGAAATTTTCCCCGCTATCGTCTTTTGATATTCAAAAATCAATTTCTTATGAAAAATAATTGATAATAGTGAAATTCATGAAGATAAACAATGTACCAATATAGAGACTAGAATAAAAAACAATGCATTCTTTCAAAGTCAATTCCATTTCATTAACTCGACAGTGAATTATCTTTGAAACGAGTGATTTCAAAAGAAAATGAGGAAACTTTTTTTATATTCGTCAGTTACTCTTATCTAAATTGTTCCACATTCCACAAGGTACGAGAGAAACTATTTTTTACGTGATTCTCCCAGCTACAATAAATTGTCTTGGTACTCATCTAAAAAACTTGTTCTGTTATCATGGATAACGACACAATAAAACCAGTGGAATAGAAAAATCAGAGTATTGCCCCGAAGTGTAATAAACACAGACGAAGGATTAAATTGGTACTGTCGAGGGCTGGTGGAAATCCTGGATACACAACTAGACAATTATACTAGGAAATAAGAGTGTTACTGTGTAACACGTTATTCACCATCACCAGAGGCTATTCGCGAACCAAAACAAACATTTGTATTTATTTCCTGTGGAATTCAATCGAACAGAGTTTGTAACTCAACCGCAACAAACTCTGAATACAAAACATTCCAATTAGTCATACGAATGATTGAAATATATTTGAGTTCATGGACGTAGATAATCCTCACTTTTTCATCAATCATAACAATTACAACATCAATTACGTCACTATTGCCATGCCTACTTGTCTCAATTATTGTCATACATGTGCGTATTCCTCACAGTGACTTTCTGTTTTATACGTTTAACCGAGAAACATATTCCTCTTTGGGTTGTTGAACAATAATTACCCCAAGAACATAAGGCTGATGAAGAGTAATGAGGATATTTTGTGTGCAATTCTTCGTGTTAAGTCGATATGTAAAACATTGTACAATACATTTATAAATGATGAAGAAAAACGATTTATTGAATAAATATCATTCCAACTTTGAGATAAGACAACTAATTGATGAAGAAGTTTGATGATTACATAAATTATATTCTTATCAAGATGTCACAACGTGGTTTGCACGGAGATTTAACGGGTCAATTGCAACAGTTATCGTCAGGCGTTTGAGAGTCATCAATTGAGCGGTGAAAAATAAAATAGCGTGAGTATTGCAAGTTGATTGTTGTGAATTCGTGTCAGGCAGAGGAGGCGTCGTCAGTTGTATTCAACATTATTTTTCCCCCTTCATTGAGCGTTCATCGAAGTAAACTGCTTCTTATGCACGTGTCCCCGTCATTACTATGTGCCACATGTGTTTGGAGAGGGAAATTGAAGGAGTGGATCGTTGGAAGCGATCGGCGATCGCACATTGACTCCTCGCAGTCGACTCCCAGTGGTCATTAAAGAGTCACCGCAGAGAGAGAGAGAGAGAAAGAGAGAGAGAGAATACTCTTCACTGTCATTCGAAAGTTGAACGTGATAATTCAGCGGTTTCATAATAGTGGCCATACATAACATCGGCAATATCGTGTGACAATGACGGAGATAAGAGAAAGTGCTTGAACATGTAATCGATAACTCGTGTGACGATATTCATCGAGTGATAGTGTGGTTTTTTTGGAGACGATGAGGTTGATTGCAACAGTTTGAAGACATTTTGATTGTCACATTTGCAGCGGTATATGACGGTTTGTACTCATCCCACTGATGCTAAAATTAAAGGAAACTATTTATAAATTTGCGGATCGGTATTCGCGGTATTGCGAAGACGGGAGCTAGTTCATCGACTGATAGTGCATCGAGCTTTTCGAATTCTTGAGTTTGTGTGACGCGGTGTCTTTTCGCTCGGGTTGACGATCGATTTATTAGGGATTTTGTAGTCTATTGTAGCGGTACTGTTATTGCCTTTGGACCGTGATAATTAATGAAGTTAATTCACTTGAGCAGTGAATATTTATGAATGCTTATCAGATATGTACGAGAATTACCTCTAGGAATAGTGGAATAGTCTAGTGGCGTTGGGAAGAATCATTTGAATTTAATCCCCCGTCTGACCTTGTATGGAATTTTCTCCTACAATCTGTTATTGTCGAGATCATTTAGAATTCAATAAGAAATTTTTTTTCTCGTGAGGGGATTTTTCGTGTTTTAAATTTGCTCGACATGTATTTCTATAATTAGTTTAATAGAAAATGAGAAATGATAATAAGGGTATTTGCCGTATTGCTTGAGACGGGAGCTAGTTCATCGACTGCGAGCTCGGTTGCACATGTAGAATTCTGGGATGGTTCATTGGTATCCAAGGTTTAAAGTTCAAAACTTCCTGATGATCTTAATTGGGGGCAATTAAGCATTTCTATGCATGGAGCTTTTCGAATTCTTGAGTTTGCGTGACTCGGCGTCTTTTCGTTCGGTTTGACGATCGATTTGTTAGGGATTTTATATTCTGTAGGGATTCGAAGAATTTTTTACTGGAGAGAATTGTAGCAATATTGTTGTTTTCATTGGATCGCTATACTGAACATTTATGAATTGTTATGAGATGTGTACGAGAATTACCGCTAGGAATAGTGGAATAGTCTAGTGGTGTTGGAAAGAATTATTTTGAATTCAATCCCCTGTCTGACCTTGTACGGAATTTTCTCCTACAATCTGTTATTGTCGAGATAATTAGAATTCAATAAGAATTTTTTTTTCCTGAGGGGATTTATCATGTTATAAATATGCTCGACAGGTATTTCAATAACTATTTTTTTGGAGAATAAGAGATGAAAATGAGAGTATTCGCGATGTTGTTTGAGACGATAACTCTAGTTCATCGACTGCTAGCTCAGTTGCACATGTAGAATTCTGGGATGGTTCATTGGTATCCAAGGTTTAAAGTTCAAAACTTCCTCATGATCTTAATTGGGGGGGCAGTTAAGCATTTTTATGCATGGAGCTTTTCGAATTTTTGAGTTTGCGTGACTCGGCGTCTTTTCGTTCGGTTTGACGATCGAGTTGTTAGGGATTTTATATTCTGTAGGGATTCGAAGAATTTTTTACTGGAGAGAATTGTAGCGATATTGTTGTTTTCATTGGATCGCTATACTGAACATTTATGAATTATTATGAGATGTGTACGAGAATTACCGCTAGGAATAGTGGAATAGTCTAGTGGTGTAGGGAAGAATTATTTTGAATTCAATCCCCTGTCTGAGCTTGTATGGAATTTTCTCCTACAATCTGTTATTGTCGAGATCATTTAGAATTCAATAAGAAATTTTTTGTCTCGTGAGGGGATTTTTCGTGTTATAAATTTGCTCGACATGTATTTCTATAATTAATTTATTAGAAAATGAAAAATGATAATAAGGGTATTTGCCGTATTGCTTGAGACGGGAGCTAGTTCATCAACTGCGAGCTCGGTTGCACATGTAGAATTCCGGGATGGTTCATTGGTATTCAAGGTTTAAAGTTCAACCATCACATCCTGATGATCTTAGCTGGGGGTAATTAAGCATTTCTATGCATGGAGCTTTTCGAATTCTTGAGGTTGTGTGACTCGGCGTCTTTTCGTTCGGTTTGACGATCGATTTATTAGGGATTTTATATTCAATTGTAGCGGTATTGTTGTTTTCATTGAATCGCGATACTCAACGAAGCGGTTGCGCAGTGAACATTTGCAAATGGTTATAAGATATGTCCACGAAAATTGCCTCCAGGAGGAGTGGGATAGCCTACTGGCATTAGAAAGAATCATTTAAATTAAATTCTTCGTCTGACACTGCAGGGAATTATCTCCTACATTCAATCACTGTCGAAATCATTTCAAATCTATTAAGAAAAATTATTTCTTCTTTCGTGAGAGATTTTTTTCTGTTACAAACTCTCTTGACGTATATTCCAATATCAATTTTTTGTGAAAAAAATAATAGTATTCGCGTTATTGTTTGAGAGAACTGTAGTTCGTCGACTGATAAATATCGTGAGCATTTTGTGAACAACGCGCAAGATTTGTCTGACATTGCAGGGAATTATCTCCTACATACAATCATCCTCGAGATTCAAATTTATTAAGAAAAATTATTCCTGATTTCGTGAACGAATTTTTTCTGTTATAAAGGCTCTTGGCGAATATTCAAAGGTATAGTTTTCCATGAATCTCCCGTTCCCATCTCTCCGTGCAGGGAACTACTGCTAGTAATACTGTTTTCATTGAATCGCAATACTTAACGGAGCTGTTGAACTCTGACCATTGGGGTTTGTCTAAGCACGTATTCTCAATTTCGCGTCGTTACAGAGTTTAAGCGTTCTTTTTTTCATCTTCCTTTGATCTTCAATATCGCCGTCGTAGATCCAGAGCGGGGTAAAAGCTGCGCTTATACACGCCACTTGCGCCCCTTTGGCTACACGACGACGAAATGTTTTTTTTTCAGAATTAGAGAATTAAATCTTCGCACTCGGCGGGATTTCTTGCAGTTTCATTGATAAATGTTGATATAATCGTGGAGTGAATCATCATGGAAACAGGGGATAGGTACTTTCACTGGGCAGACTGGCTGGTATTTGCTCTTATGCTCAGTTGCTCAGCCGCATCCGGTATCTGGCACTTCCGGAAAGCACTCAAATCGACGATCGCTGAGTACATACTTGGGAGGAGTGGATTCACCGTCTTCCCGGTCTCTGCTTCCCTTATCGCCAGGTCTGATTAGCTTTATTTTTTAAAAAAATTTAATTTACCTGTTGCGAGATTTTTTATTTTCGGTTTTGTAATCTGCAGCTTCATCTCTGGTGTTACAATCCTGGGAACTCCAGCGGAGATTTATAACTTTGGCACCCAGTATTGGATAACTGTATTCTCTATTTTGCTCGCTGGGGTCATTACAGCTAACGTATATCTGCCAGTTTTTATGAAATTAAAACTCAACTCGTGTTATGAGGTTCGTTATTTACGGGTGAATTGAGGATATCCAAGTGCTTGGCTTTCCTCTAATTGAAGAGATTTCAGACATTTGTAGTTGAACATCAGAAGTTGGATTCAGGCTCAGCCTGATTTTAGGAAGTTTTGTGATGATTTTAAGATTTAAAAATATTAAACTATTAATTAATTCGTTAATTCATTTTAAAGTTTTTTAGTCTCAATTCTGAAATATTTTAATGCAACAATCACTTGAATTGATTTGAGAACTCGTTTTCTTGATATTAACCAATTGCCCTCATATTTCGGATAAATATAAAATTTCTTAAATGATCAAAATAAAAAAAATTAAATTTCGATATGAATCCGCTGGAATGCGATAGATTTCCTATTGACTTTTTTTTACACATGTATTAAGCGATGAAAATGATTATTGGATTGATTGTGAACGAATTGAACTTCGAAAGAAACTCAAATCAGTCAGTCTATCCCGTATCGCGTAATTGCCGGTCCGTTATTTTCCCAACTGAGAAAATTCAAATCCTTATGAATTTCCCTATTTTTACCAACGAGTTTTGTTTCATGATGAAAAGAAAAGGACAATGGAATGAAAAAACCTTCGAAAATTTGAGCCGAGGAAATTCTATGGAAAATATCTCAATAGAGTAAGTTGTATAGAAAAATAAAATTCTAGTGACTTTTTCTCTAAAATATTTTCTATCGAACATTTCAAAAGAATGGGCCAAAAACTAATAGAAAGTTCAACTGAAATCCAATAGAATTGTCTAGCGAATTCACTACGATTTTCTATCAAAGTTTTTCGTGCGTGTATCGTAATAAATTTATATTCTCAAAGTGCCAACAAAATCGCTCTCATGATAAAAAATTGATTTCCAGAAATTCAACCAATTTGCATTCATACTTCATGAGCCAAAGATGTTCGAAAAAATTTGAATTTAAGTCTGAATTGATTCCAAATTTTTCCACATAAAAATGTGACCGGCACTTGGATTTCATCATTTTTTACTGATAGAATAAACGAGGGATCGTCAATGATTCAATCGCTTTTTCCAGTACTTGGAGCTGCGCTTCAATCGCGGTGTGAGGATATTGATATCGCTGATATTCGTAATTGACGTGGTAAGGTAGCTAAATAATGAATGTAAAATGTAGGATTGAAATTGGTGAAAAATTTCCAATGATGAATCAGGGGGAGACGATAATAAAATTTTCCCTTTGTTGAATAATGAAAATATGTGATAGGTGCTGTACCAATCGATAGTCGTTTATGTGCCAGCACTTGCGCTCAATCAAGGTATTTAAACTGGTCGTATTGAGCGTTTTTTCCCCACAGGCCCCAGTCTGTTCAATTAAATAATTGATATTAAATCCATTGGTTGCAGTGACGGGAATCAGCATCTACTTAATTGGTGGCATTGTGTGCTTTGTCTGCGTATTTTACACAGTATTGGTGAGTTTAATTTTACGGACTGTTTTTACGAGCTTTCGGGACTTTTTTATTTATTTATTTATGAGTAAAGACCCTTGGAGACCGTTGAAATGTTTATGCCGGAGGGTAACTGTACGATGTAACAATGGCACTGTGGCAGACAATGGCCAAGGGGGCTATCGAGTAGCTCCGCTGGCCCTCAACAAAGCCTCTTGTTACCCCACTGCTGCTACTATTATCCAAACAACCTTAAGTGATTAATTACCTGTTGGTTTAATTATTTTAATAATTTGTTGAAGTACGGATTATGGAGAATTTATTGGTGGAGAGGGTCGGAGTCTTTGGGAAATTGTTTATGTGGGGTTGGAGAACAATATTAAGGCCCGGGTGGATTATCTTTCGAACGTTCTCGATTGTTTTTTCATAATGTAAAATCTTCATAATGAAAAATATATCACAATTTCCATTGGATTTTACATCACGTATGAGATAGAACATTTTTTCTCATAACCTTTTTAGTAGCACTCAATTGGCTCTACAAACAAGGTTATTATGAAAATTTCGCTATCTCCCTTAAATTCAGAAATATTTCTGAAAAACTCAACTAAACACTAAATTGACTTAAACCGTTTGACCACTTCGCTACAGATTTATTGAACGCTTCATTTGAAATTGAATTCAACCTCACAACATCGACAATCCTGTTGACGCTGTGCCTGAAATTTCAGGAAATTTCTAACAGTGCGCTGAGTTATGCAGTCTCCACATGAGTTATCAATGGATAAGACTTATCAATAGATGCAATTATCCTCGAAGAATTTTTTTCAACTATTCTTCAAGAGAATACACACAGAAAAATCTAAATGTACATGACGTTTTGCTGAACGTAATTAACTCTTCAACTTTAAGCGTACAAGACAAGTTCTTAAACGTAATTTACATTTAGTTTTTTCTGCGTGCAAATTTATTCATCGACTTATTAATATTTGAATGGATACCGCATCTCCTGATGCCGCTCATGAAAAAACAAAAAAAATCAGTCCTCTGCTAAATTCGACATTAACATTCAGTACTTCATTAAAAAACTAATTATATCAGTTGCTAATTTTCCATAGACATCCGACAGTGACGTCACTTCAGTGGAATTATTCTAATGTCCCAGGAGTTAAATATTTTTTTTTTAAATTTTTTTTATTCATGTTTCTTTCTTACTACCATTACGGTTTTATAGGCTCCCCAATTGTCTGCCTTGCCTCTCTTTTTCCTGATTTTTTTGCATTTTCTAGTTATTGAAGATCAACATTTGGTATTCATGAGATATCCGAACCGTGAAATACAAATCTTGTGTATTTCACCTCTAACCATTTTAAGACAAAATATCACAGTTCGAGAGTAAAAATTATCGCAGTGTATGATATCATCGCGGAAAAATATTACATCATCAGATCCATAAAAACACAACGTCTCAGCGTGTTCCCACCAAGAGCCATTTGAATAACTATCGGCACCAATTTTTCCACAAAATCCTATCCAACAATATCCTGTGACGCCACAAGACGTGGGACGCTGTATAAACTCCGGTCTTCGGTAATTGGAAAATGTTCCAATCTATTCAAATTGCCACAGTAAAAAGTTCAATTGAATCGCGGATTAAAATTTATTGAAATTTGATCACAACAATACGAGATTTAATAACGTGAAATGATAATGTTTTATGCGATGTGCGTTTGTCCGCATAATATGGCACAAGAGATTATGATGCGATATTACAAACGAGTAATATTTAGAGCTGATGTTTCTATTTATTCTCTATCGCGTATCCGGTGTGTAAAACGTCGAATTTCTTCTACATCCTGTGAATGCAAGACTCATGGAAAACAATACGCGCGCGTCCCGTTCTTGTTCGCTGAAATTTTCTAGAAAATTTGAGAAAATTGTAGATTTTTCCGGAATTATCAACACAATTCTGAGTTTCTCTCAACAAACTGAGGAAGATGGCCTGCACAGCGAGTTAATGAATAAATTTTCGTAATGTGCAGGGAGGAATTAGAGCTGTGGTATGGACCGATGCATTCCAAGTAGCAGTTATGATCTTCGCTGTGATCGCGGTCACCAGTTTAGGAACATACAATGTCGGAGGAGTTGGCGAAGTCTGGAGGATAGCTTCGGAAAATCGAAGAATTCAATTTTTGAAGTAACTGAACTAGACAATTTTATGTCAATCATGCTGTTATCGGAATTTCGTGTATCTAAATTTCCCCTCACTCTGCAGTTTTGATACTTCGCCATTCACGAGGCACTCAGTATGGACCGTGCTAATTGGCTCCTGTCTATACAGCACTGCTTACATTTCCGTTAATCAAACGATGGTTCAACGCTACAGCTCATTAACTTCAGAGAGAAGCTCGAAAATGTGAGTAATTATGGGGTGATTATTTCCTGCTTTGAATTCCACTTGAGTTCCTCCATGACATTTTGTTTCAATGGAACGAGGGAAAACAGAGTGGAAGGTATTAGATCCTTTCTTGTATTCTGATATATTCAGAATGATGTTTTAAGTTATTTTATTCATTCATTTGGAATTGTTGGAATTTCTCGAGGAGAAATGTTTTTGCCGATTGTTCCATTGAAGTAGCGAAACGAAACGAGTTATGGGCAACTGAAAGTTAAATTAGAGAACATTGTAGTGGTACATTGCATATTTTTTGACAATAGAATATAGAGTAGAATATAGAGTGTTCGTGATTCCTCATTATTATTTTTTTTTCTTCTCGTATACCCTTTCGGGTCTTGATTCTAGGACAGTTTTTCCCCGGACAAAATCTCCCTGAAAAAGGAATTTGCGATTAGGAAACCGGATCCGGCCAAAATAAAAATAATGATAATGCTCAATTAAAGGGGTTTTTATTACTGAATCGCACAATAGAACACATGAAATTATCGAGTTTTAGCCTCAGTGAAATTACAAAGGAACAAAGGTAATAGAAATGATAGGGAACAATAAATACTTGGGAATTATTAATACATTTCTCCTATCACACCGTCAAATCGCATAATCGCATTAGCAAAGTCATGAACATAAATCTCTTACAAAACCAATTATTCACAACAAATCATCAGGACAAAGAATTTAGTAGGACGGGGAGATTATGTCCGGGGAAATTTTTTTCAGGGAGATTTTGCCCGGGGAAAAACTGTCCGACTACCCGGGTCTTTACGATTTGTTCCCTTCCCATCCCCCAACCCCCTGTACCGCATTCGCCGAAGGACAAGGGAAAACCTCATCTGAGGGAAAAACCTGCCCTGGTACAGTCGTCTCTTGCGAGATTCCCGCTCGACAATGAAACCGTGAGATTTAGAGAGTCACAAATTTTGGCCCCAGCCGGGAATCGAACCCGGGTCTCCCGCATGCCAATCCCGCACTCTAACCACACAGCCACCGCTGTCGGTTGACTCCTCATTATTTTTCCAGATAAAAAAACTTAAATATTGAATTATTGTTTCAATCAAGAAATTTGGGGTTCTTTGGACATTTTTTCTTCGTTGCAATATTTTCTAACAGTGTTCTCGCGGTCTCCGGAAATACTGTTATAATTTTATTATTTAGTTGGGGGGTACGCCCCCTGCTCGCTTCGCTCGCTAACCCTGATATGACCTCTATGAGCCTTACTCTGACCCTTGTAACCCTTAGTTTGACCCTCGTTAACCCTCATTAATAATATTAATAACCCTTTTTTACTTGGAGTCTTAATTTCGAGTAGCAAATGTTCATCACCAGAAGTCGATTTGGATTTTTATAATTTAGAGAGAAACTTTGAAGGTCTAAAGCTTTTTTTTCATTATTAACTAATACTAATACAGTATCTCAGGGAACATTTGTTTTATGATGAACAAATACACAGACAAAAAATTTCAGGGACATGGCCCTGATTTTCAGCAGTTTATCCCCAATTATTAGGGATTCGCGATTGTGAAATTCGGTTCCCGGTGACATCATCACTGTCAGCGTAAATTGTCAGGGTCACCAATAATTGGAGATAGATTCCTGAAAATCAATGACACGTCCCTGAAAATCAAAACTTTTTTCCCTGTGTAGAAAGCCTAATTAAATCTCTTGTTTTATGAATTTTTCAATTATCTTTTCAATTTGCATAGTTTCTTTTGAAATTTCTACAACTAAGCATTTTGCAAAATCGAGAATTTGCGGATCGAACAACAGATCTTCATTTTTATTGGTGTTGGTGGTCTGAACAATTTGTTAATTTTTTAACCAAAATTTTTCGAAATTCAGTGGTATATCCCCTTAAGGAACTAAAATATCGCTATTATAGTGAACACCTGTTATGTACTATTTTAATGTTCAACAACTCAGAATACTAATTTTTATACCGTATGAAAAAAGTAAACGACGAGTAAACTAAAAAAAATAATTTTTCCATGATCTCATTCAGATAATAGAAAAAAATCGTTTTATTCTATGAAATCTAACGATCATTTTGAAAAAAAATTTAAACCGGATGAAAATTGTGGAGCATTTCAAAGCCAAAAACAGGAAAAACTACGTTTTCGCCTGACGTAGGGGGTAAAGTGGGTAGGGTTCAAAGTTTTTCAGGTACCCCACAATATATCAAAAGTCACTCGACAATTATTTCCATCAACCGAAGACTTTCAAATTCCCCCAGAGTTCCTCAATAACACAAGAACTCAATATTCATGTGTATTTCGTGTCTAGAGCAATGTTAATTTTTACCATTGGAGTGATGTGCTTCATCTCATTAACCTGCTGGTGTGGCCTCGTGTTGTTTGCGTGGTGGGCGCCACCGAAATGCGATCCCAGGGCATCTGGGTTAATCAAGACTGACGATCAGATGCTGCCGGCTTACGTCATGGAAATTGCTGGCCATCTGCACGGGATTCCCGGGATCTTCATAGCTGGTATATTCAGTGCTGCATTGAGGTATTCATTAATTCGCGGTCTCAATTTGAATGGAGTAATTGATGATTCGGATGATGATTTTTTTTGCAGCACACTGTCAGTGGGGCTCAACTCAACTTCAGTGGTTCTTCTCGAGGATTTTGTTAAGGGATGCTTTCAATTGAAGCCCAACGATCGGTGCTCCACTATTTTTGTGAAAGTTGTCGTCATCTGCTTGGGATTTTTCGCCATGGGGTTTTTGTTTGTGGTTGAGAAGATGGGCGGTGTTCTAGCTGTGAGTGAGATCTGAGTTAAATCTCACATTTTGATTTGGAATTGAACATTGTAGTACAGTAGAGGCTTCGTATAAGATACCTCTCTATAAGATCCTCGCGCTCCGAGCGCTCGAGGCCTACCCCCACTCTCGGCACTTTTATCGCCTCCCGAATGTTCATGTTCTGTGGGCTTCTTATAAGACACCTATGGTCCCGATCATTTTTCAACGGGAAGGGAGTAGTCATAAAGATCAAACGGTGTTAAGAATAGCTTGTTAACAATTTTTGGAAGTGAATAGTAATTTTTCTTTTTATTATTTATATGAGAGTGACATTGAATTTGATAAATCAAGGAGTAAAATGTTATGCTATTTTCATCTTCAAGTTGAATTCAAGTCAATTGATGACTTTCATGAATATTCAGTACCAAAATTACCTGATTATTCAATCAATTGCAGAATCTCAGATATATTCGCCTGAAATTTCCAATTTTTCTCAATTTTTCGTGCATAATTGAACAGTTTTCTCACCAAAACACCAGAAAATTGATGAAACATACCATATGCACGATCACAAGTTGAAAAATTCCGGAACCGTACACCGAAAACTCGGAAGAAAATTCTAACCGTGAACACTTATTCCGTTCGTTTCTTAAGGTAACCGGAAGTTTAGCTGCCATTGCTGCGGGCACATCCTTCGGAGTCTTCACCCTCGGAATGCTGTTCCCCTGGGCCAATTCGAAAGTAAAAACATTAAATTCCCCATAGAAAAAAATGAAAACCCATTATTAAGGATGTACTACACCCTTTCGGCCAAAATTCACGTTTTTTTTTCATTTTTCTGGCAAATTATTGATCGGATTAACGCGAAATAATATACCATTCTTGCGTTTTATCATTATTGACTAAATCACGAAGTTTCATGATAGTGCAATCATTTTCCTGCATTTTTTAAAAAGTTGTGTGAATTTCCGGGAAGTTTTAGAAAAAACGCAGGAAAATGATTGCACAATCATGAAATTTCGTGAGTTATTAAGTAATGATAAAACGCAAAAACGGTATATTTTTTCACGTCAGTCTGATCAACAATTTACCAAAAAAATTCAAAAAACGTGAATTTTGGCGAAAAGGGTTTAATACATCTTTAAAAGAAAATGAAAGGTCACAGTTTGATAATTTGTAGGGTGCCTTTGTCGGCGCTGTCACAGGTTTCCTAATCGCAGGATGGTCTAGTCTGGGTGCTAATGCAATGGTCGCCGCGGGTGAAATAATGCCGAAGAAACTGCCAGTTTCCCTGATCTCATGTCCCAGCAACATCAGCGAAAGTTTCCTCAATCAATTTCCCGCGAATCACAGGTGAGTGTTTTATGGGGCTCTAATGATACCATGAATTTTCCACACTGATTAACCAACACCATTAATTCAGCGAGGAGGACGTGTTTCCACTCTATCGGCTATCTTATCACTGGTTCGCGGGACTGGGGACGGTTATTGTGATTCTAATAGGGGGTTTTGTGTCCTGGATAACGGGACCAACAAATCCAGCCAATGTCGACAGAGATTTACTATCGCCAGTTATTCACAGGTACAAATACTAATGATTAGTAGGAATTTAAAAGTTTTTGTGTTGGGTGTCACGTATGAAAAAATCGTATAGAAATTTTCCATACGGATTGCGTATTGAATTTCTAGAGGATTTTCGTACATGATATTCGGATATTTCTATACGGATATTTTTTATACAAATTATTTCTATACGATTTCTATAGGTTTGATCCTATACGACCCACTGCCGCATGTATAGAAATATTTCGTATGGAGTTGCGACATTTCTCTACACTGTTAGAAGAAAAATGAAATTTCATAGACAGTTGACTACTAATTTTCAGGACAGTGACACTGAATGCCATTTAGGTGGAAAAAATAATGAAATTTCAGGTTTCACTGAAAATTCAGTAAAATCCCAGAATTTTGAGCGGCATAAAGACAAGAATTCCTTATTTATTTGAATTTCCAATTTAAGGATAATCGGGCGAACCCGGAGGGTTAGAAAAAAAGCAGCCATTTTTTTACGTATTCTTTAAATTATGGGAAAGGCGTGTGCAAAGTTTCAGACTGCTGAGGAGCATGGTTAATTTATTATGAATTTCTGAAAAAGTGGTCATTTAACCCGCGACCTTATGGAAATCACAAAAAAAAGCAAAACCCAAGGAAAAAATGCAGCTAAAGTCATGAAACTTTAGACACATTTAGAACATGTGATCAATGATTTTTTGATCAATACTTAAAAATCATCCGATAGATATGATCAGTAGTCGACAATGAATACACTATTCCAGGTTTTTGCCGAGGCCCATATACAACACGGGGATCAAGAGACCATCGCAAAATGTTTCCCCTGGTTATCCAGAGGCTTCCAGTTTGATACTCACAGATATTTCCAGGAGAGCATCTCAGGGAATTAATTCATCACATCAGGTACATTTTTATCCTTTATTTTCTGAAACTGATCATTAATAATTCATCATTAGTTAGTACAGTGGACTTCCCTTAGTATCCCTCTTACTATCCGTAGCTCGGGGGGCGTGTCCTAGCGGCGGGGAATGTGTCCCCCACTGCTCTAGTGCNTATACAAATTATTTCTATACGATTTCTATAGGTTTGATCCTATACGACCCACTGCCGCATGTATAGAAATATTTCGTATGGAGTTGCGACATTTCTCTACACTGTTAGAAGAAAAATGAAATTTCATAGACAGTTGACTACTAATTTTCAGGACAGTGACACTGAATGCCATTTAGGTGGAAAAAATAATGAAATTTCAGGTTTCACTGAAAATTCAGTAAAATCCCAGAATTTTGAGCGGCATAAAGACAAGAATTCCTTATTTATTTGAATTTCCAATTTAAGGATAATCGGGCGAACCCGGAGGGTTGGAAAAAAAGCAGCCATTTTTTTACGTATTCTTTAAATTATGGGAAAGGCGTGTGCAAAGTTTCAGACTGCTGAGGAGCATGGTTAATTTATTATGAATTTCTGAAAAAGTGGTCATTTAACCCGCGACCTTATGGAAATCACAAAAAAAAGCAAAACCCAAGGAAAAAATGCAGCTAAAGTCATGAAACTTTAGACACATTTAGAACATGTGATCAATGATTTTTTGATCAATACTTAAAAATCATCCGATAGATATGATCAGTAGTCGACAATGAATACACTATTCCAGGTTTTTGCCGAGGCCCATATACAACACGGGGATCAAGAGACCATCGCAAAATGTTTCCCCTGGTTATCCAGAGGCTTCCAGTTTGATACTCACAGATATTTCCAGGAGAGCATCTCAGGGAATTAATTCATCACATCAGGTACATTTTTATCCTTTATTTTCTGAAACTGATCATTAATAATTCATCATTAGTTAGTACAGTGGACTTCCCTTAGTATCCCTCTTACTATCCGTAGCTCGGGGGGCGTGTCCTAGCGGCGGGGAATGTGTCCCCCACTGCTCTAGTGCCGTCATGCACGAGAGGGGAAGCGTTGTGTGTCGTCGGCCGGTATGTTACAGCGTTCTCTCAGATAATGACGTTGTCTCTCTCGCGTAAGCACGTCCCTGCGCATGTGGAGGTGGTAATTCCCTAGCTCGAGTTCTTGGAATCAGACCCCCGAACGCTATCAGCTAGGGGAAGTCCACTGTACAATAAATCGTACTGAGAAAAAAACGTTTTGATTTTCAGGGATTCATCGCTAATTTTCAGGAATCTATTACCAAACAGTAATAAAATCATTCATGACCGACGTCGGTGGCCGAGTGGATTAGACGCAAGTCTAGTGTGCGAAAGGTTGTGAGTTCGATTCCCCGTGGAACCGAATTTTTCAACGGAAGGCTCCGGCGAGCGGGAGGTTGCTAATAGAAGAACCGCGCCTGTACCGGCATGGGTTTTCTGTGGTTTCCCCATGCTACTTCTATGTTCTATAGGAGTGCGAATGCGATACAGTGTAGAATCCACAGCCGCATGCATAGGGTTGGATAGAGGGCCGAATGGGACCCGAAAAAGGGGGACTCCGAGGCCGTAAAAAAAAATCATTCATGACTCGTTTCATTCTATTTAATGAAACTAGTATATGAAGTCCAGTATCACCAATAATTGGTGTGATAGATTCCTGGAAATCAGTGACATTTTCGATAACATCGATAGTATTTTTAAATTGAAAAATTTTAAAATAAAAATAAAAAAAAATAAAAATAACAAGATGTGCAATAATATGTTCCTGAAAATCAATGACAAATTACGAATTATAAATAAAACATAATTTTTTTTTGTTCTAGGCACGTCCAACACCAGTTTGACCCCACCCCCTTTTATAATCATGAGAATTTTATTTAAAATTTGATTTTAGAGCATTTATAACAGTTGACGTCTCCGTTCGATTTTTGTATACAAAGAATAAATGAAGTTATTATGAAGTTATAATCAGTGCAGTTATCAGTGAACCTTTATGTTCTCTAGTGGGATAAAGGGGCAGAAAGTTGATGGCATGGGCATGGATCATTCCAAGAGGGCCTTGGTGACTGTAAATTTGTCAGGCTCTGCATTGACCTTCCTCTTTATCAGCCACTAGTCCAGAACCACCGAGTTTCTGGTAACTGAGTTTGTTTGGTTTTCAAGCTTAGGTGATTCCTGGTGACTGGCGGCCAAGGGGAGACTGTAAAGCGCGAGCGCAACAGCTCGACCGAGTGTATTAACCGTCTTGTTAGGGCAACGTCAAACATCCTTATTAAAGCTCAAGCACAAATAGGCACTGTGTGCTCGTTTACACGGAGACTTCTCTGTGCGGATAATTTGATTTTTGAAGGGTCAGGGACAGGAGATTGGGTCAATATTGAGATATATTAATTTTCCATCTTCTGAACAATCGAATTATGTTTTAGTTTAGTATTATTTACAGAAAATGCTCGTAATTTTCAAAAATTACAGATTTTTAACCATTTCATCAATCTTTCTCCAAAATTAAGATTTCTCATTTTTTTTCAGATTTTTAAAATGTTATCTAACGGTTCAATATCGAGTAGTTGATTATCAGAATATACACGGAGAGAAAAATTCAATAAAAATTACCAGAAAAAAAACGTAAAAATTACATTTCGAAACGTAATCCGCGAACGAAGTAAAATTGAATAAAAAGTGTGAGGTCGAAACTGAAATTGTACGAATCGCCACGTAAATTCTACGATTTGATCCGTAAAATTTCACCACCCGTCTGATGACTCACCGCTGTGGGGATAACAAATCGTTCCGTAATTTTTCCCCAACGATTGAGAAATTTTGTGGAACGGAAGGTAGAAATACCTCACCAGCATCAAATTGTTGAACGTTCTAGAATTTTTGATTTTGGAAGCATAATAAGCCGGGAAGTTTCTGTAAGATTTGACTTCTTTGGTAAATATTACGTGACAATTTCGTACTTTGTTCGGTGATGAACCTGAAAACTCACTGAACGTTTCAGATTTCTTCTCTTCCATTCTTATAAAAATTGCCGGAAAACGATTCCCCATTGCGAATTACGTGAATAGTTCCATAATTTTTACTGGATATTTCTCTCCATGTATTCATTATCTGTTTTTACAAAAACAAGTTTTGCTTAGCCTAGAAATAAGTACAAAGTGAGAAAGAATAATGAAACAATGCGTCAATTTTGCGAAATAATTGCAATGCTGAGTGATTTCCAGACCAAATTTAAGGCAAAAAACGTCTGCGTTCGCAAATTTGATGATTTATAAAAAGAGTCTCTTGACATGTTCTCTTGAAACCACTCGTTATTGAGAATCATGAAAAAATATTGGAAAATTGATTTGGGATTGAAATAAAACGGTTAGAGTTGCAGAAAATATTAATGAATTGAATTAAACAGAAGAAAAAAATGGTTCCAATGCCAACAAGTCAATAATGAGCGTTGGAAAATTCAGAAAGATTGATTTTTAAGGTAAATGACAGCATAAATTCCTGAAAATAATTTTTCATCCTGACACAGGCGTTATAAATGCATCGATTGAGTTCTGAATAGTAGAGTGAGGTGTGCGGGTGAAATTGGGAGGTGGTAGGGGAAGGGGAGAGAGGGTTGTGAATCGAGATCGCGGGAAATGCACGCGAAACCCTGGGAGTGAGAGGTTGTAGTTTGAATGGGGGCTAGTTTGAGATAGTTAGTGGGCCTTCAGGAGTACAATCGCCTGCGATTGGTTCAGCCCGGCCTACAATCACAGCCCGAGACCCGAATTACATATCCTTCAACGTTGAGATCCCTTGTGAATCTGTGCACGCACATTTTAACTATTCCCGTATAATCAATGTTTCCTCAAGTGAGAGGGATATTTCTTTCCCATTTTCTCGCGAACGATAGATCCATTGAATTTGAATGGAGGAAAAATCATTTGAAAATAGATGTCGTTAGGGAATTACGCAAATATTGGCTTGAACGTTTTGGTGTAGGTATGGTACGTGCGTTAACATAACGTCTAGTGTACTCGAAGCGTCGCAAGCTCCTTGACAAATATTAGCGTTTCGTAGTGCGATCCCTTACCCCGCAGTCACCGTACTCTCTTGGAATTATCTCAGCCATGGAGCTGAGAATTCTTTGAGAGTTAATTGGACACTGGAGATATTACGAAGTTGGCTGTGTGAATGTGGTGAGACCGAAGAATCAAGCGAGAGGTGAGGAATTGAATCAAACCTCTGGACGTAACAATAAGTAAATAATTGAATAGTGAACGGAACGAGTGGAATCTGAAGTTTGTGGTCTTGAAGCGGAGGATTTTAAAAGGCGCTTTTGCTCGAAAGTTAGCGAACAATGTTGGAAATTTTTCGAAATTTCATGGAAAATATGGTAGTCATTGTCATGAGAGTGACATTGAATCCGATTTATTTGAAATTGTTTACTTATTGCAAGAAAAAGGATTTAATTATATTAAACAAACACTTTATTTATTTCAAATAAATATTTATTTAGTTAAAAGACAAAATTTATTTGATTCGAATAAAGAATTCATTTGGATCAAATAAAGATTTGTTAATAGTAAAAAAACATTTATTTAATACAAACAAAAATTTGAATCCAAATTTTTATTTAATTAAAAAAAATCTTTCTTTGATACTATTTAAATAACTTATTTATTTGATTTAAAAAAACTATATTTGATGCAACTAAATCATTTTTCCAGGTGTATTCTCTGAATCATTTCTCCGAGTAATGTCTTCTGTTCTGTTATTTTGACTCAGTGAAGACGAAATAATAAATATAAAACTACCATTCTTAATTCGTTTGCCCTCAGCACCCGTTCACTTCAATATTAGATTAGACACTAACGTTAGGAATAAGTGAATACGTATGTGGTAACAAGGACCACGGCCGCTCCGCGGAAACCTCAGATCAAATACACCGGAGTTCTCTCGTGTACTGCAACGACAGACGACTAACGGAATAACTAATTTATCAATTCTTCGGTTCGGTTGGCTTCGATTCACGGCGAGAGACTATTTGCCCACTCGTGCAAACACCGTCCGCTCACCAAACCTATGCTGTACCCACCTCCTTCCCCCTGCGGCGCCTCTTTTACGTATAACCATCGATTTCACTGTATATCATTGCACATATATTTGTACGAAAATCGCCGGGAGGAGATACTGGTGGATCAACAATGTCTTTGAAGGCAAATTCTGTACCAATCAAACACTTCGATCTTTGGGGAGCATTTTTAATTATGTCGCACGCCCCGGAGAAAACTTTGGTGATAATTATTTCAGTATTGTACACGGAGAGAAATTTTTTAGAAAAATTCTAGTGCTAGCACGGGAAAAGAGGCGCAAAGTGACGGCCAGGAAAAAATTCCAGTGCCGGGACTAGAAATTTTATTGGGGAAAACGTGAATTTTTCCCCTTATTGCTGTGAAAATTTCACAGAAATCCCCAGAAATTTTACCCGAAATACCAAGAAATTTTACCTTACTAACACTAGAATTTTTCACAGCTTGTGGATTCTTATTTTTTCGACTACTTGTACTAGAATTTTTCTAGAAAATTTCTCTCCGTGTATTAAAGGGTATCATGAGGAATTTTTCCTCATTTTTACACTGGTGAAGATTTTTGGCTGAAATTTCCGGTGTACTTATTGGTAATTTTCATCATATTATAGTTCTACTGGAATTACGAGGAATTTCTTTACTGAAAATTCGAGATTTTATGGACAAATTAATTGTAATTGTCAATTTCAGTGTAATTATCACTTAGTTAATAGAAATTGAGACAATTCCAGCAAATATTTTCTTGATTTTCCATTTAATTGAAAATACATGGTAATTTGGAAGTGAATATTCAAGTTTTCATTGAAAATCCAAATCCCTTGTGGAATTGTCGTCTCAATGCTGATTAAAAATGAGAAGTTTCATTGAATTTTCAGCGAAATCTAGAATTTAGAAGATTTCGGCACTCTTCGTCCCCCCGCCGCAACCACGAACATCAACGTGACCAGATAATTTATTCCGTCGCCTCCTCTAGCCTCCTCTCTCACATATCTCCTTACTGAAACCCCAAGTTAATGTGTATCATAATATCAAATTCAGTGAAATATTAGGTAGTGTTGTGATAAAACGGTTAAGAAATAAAATGAGTGCCCTTTATTTTCTCTTCATGAGGTGTATAACGCTGTAGAGATACATTGGCCTGTCAGACGTTCCACATACGTTTGCCGCCCATTCCGCTTTTAATATGGGAGAGAGGAAATGGAGGAGAGGTTAAAATAAAATTAATACGATGATATGCTGAATGACAATGTTTACTCATTTTTAACTATTGAATGTAATTTATCATGTAATAGAAAACAGTCAGGGATCAAGCTTTTATTGTGCGGTACCGGAATTTTTACTATGCAGCACCGGAATTTTTCTGGTGCTAGACAATTGAACCCACTTTGCCAGACGGCACGGTAATTTTTGCCTGAATTTCCCCTGAAAAATTCTGGAATTTTTTCCTCCGTGTAGAAAGAACAATTCTTCCCCTTTCCGATGAGCCAAGACTGAGCTCAATTGATAAATTTGTTTCTGAATGGTGAATAATTTTTAAAAAGTCTAAAGTGTCCATTTTACCCCATACTCCCCTATCCCCTCCATACGGAATAAGCGAAAAAGTCGAATAAACCAACCAATTCCCCTCTCTCCCGCACCCCCTCAACACCGCCCTCAACATTTCAATTACCAATTTTCATTTTTCCAAACGACTGTCGGACTACCCCCCGTTAACCGAAGTTTTACGAGAATATCCGGCCCCCGTAATATTTCACAGTAATGATATTTACGGGAAAACGTGTCCCAGTCAACTGTCACATGCCACACGGATGGAAAGCCGCGCTGGTTTGTGCGCGTATCCCGGTGAAGACATTAAGCGTAATGAATTACCAGACTGTAGTTGGGAGTAATGTGTCTTAATTATGCCCAGGGAGCGGGCCAACAATAATTATGTAATTAGGTATTGTTTGGCCAAACGGAGATGGGAGCCCCTAATCACAATCCCAACGTGCCGGTTGCCTCGTCAACGAGACAATCTAGTGAATCGTGGGAGGACTATCGATCCATTTTCATGTCATCTCCCCCCCTCACTCCTTCCTCAACCCACCCTGCACCCCTGCCATCCCCTATCGTTTCTCAAAGTTCCGTCTTTCTCTTCCTCATCATCATAATTCAACGGATGTGTATCTAAACAGTGGCTTACAACACGCAAATGTCAGCGTTGAAATTGAATTTGTCTCTTCTATATTCACTGCTGGGGGGGGGAGGGCTCGAGGGGGCGGGAAAGGGGTAAAAGGGGTGAAAGTTGGGGATAAAATTCATAAGGAATTGACTAATCCAGAATGTACATGTCTCATCGTGTCACGAAGCTAGAGACGTTGGCGCATTAATATTTATACGAAGAATCAAATTCCCCAAAGCCGTCAGAATGATAGCGTGCTCACGATGGAGATAGCAGTGCAGTGAGGAGCCGGTGAGAGGCGCAAGACAAACATCAGGGGGTGTATGGAATCTTGAGGCAGTCGAGTGTCTCGAGAGCTTTAAAATCCGAGGTGCGGGTTAAGATACTACGTGAAGTCTTTAACCACTGGGTAAACCAGATTTAAGGAAATTTACATGGGTTTTGGCGTATTTAGCGTGTACTCAGTGGATTATGGGGCTCGGTATTTCGGGGCTCTATTGTAGGGTTTGAAAATTACTCGGGCTGGAGGATATTTGAATTATTTGAATTATGGGATGGTTCATTGTTCAGGGATTTATGATTTTTTTGGGAGAGGGTTTGGGAGGAAATGTACAGGGAAACCTAAACGTTAATTACGTTTTGCTAAACTGGTGCACGGAGAGAAATATTCAGTAGTAATACGATGAGACCTGCAAAATTATCGGATATTAATAAGAATAATTATAGTAAATTATAGAAATCATAATTATAGTAGCTTTACCCTTCGGCCGGGCTACGCTGTACTTTTGAATATTTTCAGTTTCTTAATTTTTCAACTAAATTGCATAGAAAAAATTTGAAAAAATTCATACCCAGTCAGTATTATCTGAATTAAACTTCGCAAAATATTGATATTTTTTCAAACATTTCCCTCTTGTAAATAAATAATAAAACTTGTTTGCAAGACGGTGGATTATTTTTTATGAGGTGTCAAAAAAATTCTTGATTCTTTCACATCTAATGAAAAGAAATTGAGATTTTAATCTTTGAGTACAATGGAAATGTTGATTTTCACATAAGACACTGGGTTAAATCCTGATTTTTAAACATTTCTTCTTTGAAAAACCAAAGGGATAATTAAATTGTGAAAAAAATTAGAATTCCGAATCTAATTGAGTTGTCTGCAGTTTTTTTGCAGTTTTCAATAATCTTTGAATTTACCGTAAGGGTAGAGCTACTTTAAATGACAAAATAATTACTCCAACAATTAAAACTTTAACTTTAGTGGTAAAGGACTGAGACAATAGCACCTCGAATAATTCATAATTTCATGCAAGTAAGTTTAATAAACTCAAAGGTAGAGTAGAGAAGTGGGTACAGGCATTCATCAGAAAGTACCACCGGGCGTTGAAGTGTACGTGCAGCCAACGGGAAGGAAGGGGGTTATAAATACATTGTGAAGACACCCTCTTCAGTGGAAAAAGACAGTGGGTACCCACCATTTTCCCCGTCCACACACACAACTGCAATTTCAACTCGACTCATTTGCATTTCCAAAGCCAGTCTAGGCGTCTTGACGACGGGGTTTTGTCTGTCCCGATTAAATTCAGCCAAAAATTTTCTGAAATAATAATTCCATTAATGAGTTTCGACTCAACAAAATCCTCTTAATAATATTTAGAGTGAAAACATCGAGGGAGACTGGATATTCCATGCGGAACCGACACGCCATGCGATAATACAGACGATATAATCGTATGTAAATTTTAAAAAAGAGAGAATTGTGCGGCGAAAAATGATTTTTAAGAAAGAGCAAAGAGACGCTATCTTGAATCTCAATTGTATACTGTAGGTGGAGCCCCGGTGGTGACCGCTCCGCGAGCGAACGGAGGTTTTCACTGCGTTTAGAGGGAGCACTTCGGGGAGGGAGATTTATGATGTTGCGGATACGTAACAGCACAACTCATTCTCTCCACTTATTATGTAAATCATTGGAAATTGTTGGGTATACCCGTGAAGGAACAATGCAAACAGAAAATGGATAATCATTGGATGGTATAATTTTTCAAAGGGAGTGAGCATTTGAACCTACCACAAAAGAAAAATATCGGGTCAGTTCGTAAATTCGTGCGGATTTTTCAGAACATGAAAAGTGAACAGAAAACATACGCTGTTAAAAATTTTTGTCTGAATTGAAAAAGCCAAATCGAAAATCGATATTGTCAAGAGGATAATATGTAAGAGATATTCAAAATAAATGTATAGAAATATATGAATAAAAATCTAGAAGCCTGAATTAAACGGCATTGCATTTTTTTTAAACTTTCAACATCATTATTTATATTTCAACCCAGTCCCATGCAGTCCCAGTGGTTAGCATCAATCGTTTCGACAATTACAGTTACCGTGCGAACGATTCCCGCAGGAAGTTTACGCTAATTAATATAACCGGTGACAATTCGTTTGAAATTGACAGTAAAATGCGTAGAAGCCCACAGGTGTGGTCTCTCTCCCTCTCGCATCCTTCCCCCACTAGTACAATAGGAGGTGTTTGGTAGAAATGGGTGCATCGCAATTTGTCAGGTGACAGACGAGAGACGGGAATAAATGGACAATTACACAAATACAATGTTTGACGTCATTTCAATGACGCGAGAGACACCTGTGATTGATTGTTAATTGCCTCGGTTTGTTACCCCCCGTCCAATGGAGTGATGCAGGATCGAGCGGCGGTGGGGGACGGTCAGTACCCCAACTAATTCAATTAAACTCCATCGATCACCAGGGGTTTTACACACATTTTTCTACGAATTTCTTTGTATTTAGGGTGGGGTAACAGTGGAATTTTCACATGTGATTTTGATTTTTTGTCACAGTTGTGAAATAAAGGCACACTGTTAACAATTTTCCAATGGAATTTCCGGTAAGGGTCTTGGAAATTTTTAATAAGTGACGAGTCCACTGAAATTTCAAGGAAATTGGTAATTAAAAATTCATAAATTTCAATTTAATTACTCCAGATTTCGATTTTTTGATACAGGTGTGAAATAAAGACACACTGTTAACAATTGTCCAATGGAATTTCCGGTAAGGGTCTTGGAAATTTTTAATAAGTGACGAGTCCACTGAAATTTCAAGGAAATTGGTAATTAAAAATTCATAAATTTCAATTTAATTACTCCGGATTTCGATTTTTTGATACAGGTGTGAAATAAAGACACACTGTTAACAATTTTCCAATGGAATTTCCGGTAAGGGTCTTGGAAATTTTTAATAAGTGACGAGTCCACTGAAATTTCAAGGAAATTGGTAATTAAAAATTCATAAATTTCAATTTAATTACTCCTGATTTCGATTTTTTGATACAGTTGTGAAATAAAGACACACTGTTAGCAATTTTCCACTGAAATTTCCGGTAAGGGTTTTGGAAATTTTTAATAAGTGACGAGTCCACTGAAATTTCAAGGAAATTGGTAATTAAAAATTCATAAATTTCAATTTAATTACTCCTGATTTCGATTTTTTGATACAGTTATGAAATAAAGACACACTGTTAGCAATTTTCCACTGAAATTTCCGGTAAGGGTCTTGGATATTTTTAATAAGTAACAAGTCTACTGAAATTTCAAGGAATTTGGTAATCAAAAATTCATAATTTTAGGGAAAAATCTGTGGGAATTGTAAATTTTAATTTAATTATTCCTCATTTTGATTTTTTGATACAGTTGTGAAATAAAGGCACACTGTTAGCAATTTTCCCCTGAAATTTCCGGTAAGGGTCTTGGAAATTTTTAATAAGTAACGAGTCCACTGAAATTTCAAGGAGTTTTATAATTAAAAATTCATAATTTTAAGGAAAAATCTGTGGGAATTGTTCAATTTAATTACTCCGCGAAAAACGATGAGAAATCGGTAAATCTAAAGGAAATCCCTCCTTGAATTGAAAATCCCCCGGAAATTTCAGGAAATTACTTTAAAATTCTTGGATTTCCCTGAAAATTCAAGGGAACTTGGCAATGAATATTCATTTTGGCGACTTCCTGCCTCTAAAAAACTGGGACTCTATTTGATTTTTCAGAAAAAGTTGAAATTCAATTGACTTTTTCCCCTTAAATTTTTTTATAGTGCACCAAACTGAGTCAATTATTCAGAAATGAAAGCGAGATAATATGCACTGAATGCAGGCATTAGCATGTGGTCATATGGGACTCGAAGTTTTAAACGTCTGCCTTATTTTCCTGGGTACCTTAAGATTGTATTCAGTATATTGTTTTAAATTCCCTTTTATTTTCATGTTTGAAGTCTTCGAATTGGTGCTTTATCAACTGGAAATTCCATAAGAGCTCGTGTATAAGAAAAAATCATTCATTTTATCTCATCAAAGCAACTGAAACTACCTTTTCTTATCTCTTATAAAAGTTCATTTCATATGTTCCCCCACTAGGCTTGAAAATTACGGAATTCTCCTCGGACATAAATGAATTAAATTCCCGGAAAATGGATAAACATTCTGAAATGGAATTAATGAAGGGATAGTATCGTTCTAACATATTTCTGCTCTCCGTGTATAGAGTGACTTCTTTATGAAAATAATTGTTCCGTCAAAAATTCTCCTTCGATACGCTTCAAAATGAAATTCCCCAATTTGAGTAATTCCCCCTATTTAAATTGAAACAAAATGTGCGACGACATTTGGAGCTTCAGCTAATTCAGTATACGTAGCATACGTATCTCGCTAGACGTCGGGGATGAATATACCATAGTGCCGAGTGTCCCATATGCAAATTCATTTTATTGTCGTGACAGGTCGCCCTGGTGCGCCCAACATTCCCGGGATGACCGCCTCCCAATGTAAAACTCGTCTTTGGTCCAACCGTCGACTTAATTTCATTTCTACCTTTTGGCTTTAATTACCCGCCAATTGGACTCGTACGTACACGAATTATGTCATTTACGGTGAGAATGTCTGACCACTCCGGGCTTTTATTCCTGGAAATAATTAAGGGGGCATTATTATCGGGTAATTCTTGGGGCCAACAGTGGCTGGCTCATTCGGGTTTTATGAAATTGCTGGGTTATTTTTGGGGGGAAGTGTTGTAATTAAGGGAGCTTATTCATCACTGGATAATTTAATCATTTGAATTATTCCAGAGGAGATGATGCAGTTTACTCGTGAATTTATCAAGGGGGAAGAAACAAATTTACGAATTGAAGGTATTGTTCCTAAAATTGGGAATATTGAGCTCAATCAGGAGAGAAAAGCCTGGGAATTTTTAGAAATAGCCAGAAATTTTTTACTCCATTGAGAATTTGTGAATGAAATTCCGGTTCGACTGAAATTTCAAGGAATTTCGTCGTGAAAAATACATAATTTGAGGAACAAATCAATGAGAGCTGTGAATTTCAGTTCAAATATTCAATTAGAATTATTACCAATCACGAAAATCCACGTAAATATATTCTTCAATTTCCGATGAATTGATATGTAGTGAATATTCTTTTTTAAGGTTATCCAAGCAAATTGACAATTTTTTCTCTTCTTAAATGCTTTTCTACTTTTGTAGTCGAACATCAGAGCTTTCATTTGAGCCCCATTTAACCATAAGTTTCCGAACATTTTACAGTGATTTTTTTATTTCAACTTTCCAGATTTGAATGATTTGGAGTCTTGATAATGAACCATTAGAAAACATCTTAAATATCTGAAATAAATATGAAAGTTTACTTTTGCATGAAGATAAAGTAATTAAAAATTACAATTTTTGAAAATTTCGAGTATTTTCTATAAATAATCCCAGCTAACCATTCCCGAATACCCACCCACCACCCGTTCCTCATACTCACCCCCTAAAATCACCAATTCCCCAAAAATTCATCACAACGTCATTAAATCAAATCCCCACCTCCAAAGTTTAAACTCGCAATTGTACCCGATCTTGACTATTCAAGCACAGTTCTCCAAAACAGCACTTGTTTATTCATTTAATTTGCATTCAATCGCCCGAACAAAGCGATAAAACGATTACATCCCCCGTTTTTTCATTACTACAACTCAGGAGCATTGAGACAAAGAATTCCCCTGAACTCTCCCATTAATTCATTTCATTTTCGCACTCGTCGTCTACAATTTTACCCACTCACTCCACCCAAAAAAACCCTTCACCACTCCGGCTGCCCTCCCCCTTCCCTATTCACTTAGTTACTTGCGTTCCTTACTCCACTTACTTTAATCGCTCGACTCTCGTACCGATCTCCACTTGTTTTTACGCTCTATCCCTTAAGGCTAATTCATTAATTAATTTCTTCGCTTGTAGACAGCCTCCCCCCACGCTCCTCACCTTAGTCGCCACCTCCCCCCGAAGTTCATCTGAATATTCCCTGTCCTCCGAGTCTCTCCCCCCAACAATCATCGCGCTCCCCCTCCCCCTCCCCCACTTCACCTTGTTCATCTCGTTTTTCAAGTGACTCAGACTCTCCGTAGACGATTGGTCCACTAACTAATTAAAGTAATTACTAAATAAATTCCAATTACACTAATGGCCCGACGGCATTTGCCTTTCAAGACCCAAAAGGCCTCAGTGTTTGTTTGAATCATGTCTCCACCGTGATTGGATGCATTCATAACGTATTTTAAATGAATTTTTTCGCGACTGATGGGTCGTTATTGATCGGTAATTGATGGCGAGGGGGTGAGAGGAGGAGCGGATGAAATTTTATGGGGTTATTGGAGCTTCTGGTAATGGATAACAATTTTTTGTCCGGCTTTTTGGTCTATTTGTCTTTTTCATTTCATTCGTGAATTCTGGTGAATGAGGCTCGCTTGATTTCGAGGGAGTAATAATCATCTTTCGGTAATATATTGCTCTGTGTATTTTTCGAACTCGAGAATTTTTCAACGGTTATTGCGTTTTCGGAGTATTTGCGGCTGAATGGAGGGATTTCATCGGCAAATATGTGATCATTTATTGAATTCTGGTTTATCAATTTTTTGTGAAGTTCGCGATGGATGCGTCCGTGGTGGGTGGCAGTGCCGATTGTGGGGGTTATTGGTTTACACATGTAGAAAAAAATTGTCCTGTTAAACTTGTTCAGTTTTCGATCCAATATTAACTATTTTATAAATGTTTCTCCTGACTTTTGGCTGTCTTATAGCGCAAAAGTGAATTTTGACGAAAAAAAAAACAAGTGGATAATTCCATTTTTTTATAAGTGAGTACTAAGGGGCAACCCTCCCCCCTCCCCCCAAATTCTTAGCAATTAATATTAGCAATGAATGTCAGTTCATTGGAAACTGAAGAATATATTTTCACGAATTTTCCTGATTAGTGGGAGCAGGTGGGGGGGGGTTTTACGGCCC